>NW_015389271.1:46035-69431 GCF_001527695.2 Protobothrops mucrosquamatus
TATTATTATTATTATTATTATTATTATTATTATTATTATTATTATTATTATTATTATTATTAATTCCCCAGCTTGCATGACCATTGTTAAGAATTCTGGGAGTTGAAGTCTGCCTCAGATCACCCACTTTTCCTGTCTTCCACATAGCTAAATGGGTGCCAGTTGCTCTTACTGAGAGAAACAGTCAAGGAATAATTGAGAGACCATAGTGAAGCCATCTTCCTATGAACTCTGTGGGAAGCAATAGATCCCTGTCCACAAATGAAAGGGCCAACTCGCTGCAATCAATTAGCCATGGCCAGTTCACTGCGGGACAGGAGTTACACTAATATCAAAGAGATGGTGGACAGAATCACCAAGAAAGGATGCAAAGGAAGGGACAGAATGAGTTGTCCCATTCCATGCTCGGGGAGCCCTTGAAAATCCTGCTCAGATGCTGCTAAAGATAGATAGGCAGATGCCAGTAGAGCAGTGGTTTTCAACCTGTGGTTCGGGACCCCATTTGGGGTCGATCGACCATTTCATGGGGGTCGCCAAGCAAGGCTGTCCGCCATTTTTTTTGTCCGCCATTTTTTTTGTCCGCCATTTTTTTCCCCTTTTCCGGCGGGTGCCTTACCTCCCTTGGACTGGGCCAGCTGGTGGTCAGCCTGCTCCATCTCTACTGCTTGCCAGCTACGCCTCGGCCGGCGCAGGGGGCGGAACCACGCATGCGCGGCGCTCCTGGGCAGGGAAAGTCCTCGACTTACGTCCGGTTGGGTAGTCCTCGACTTACGATTGGTTTAGTCCTCGACTTACGACCGGTTTAGTCCTTGACTTACGACCGGTTGGGGTCGCGGCATTAAAAAGGTTGAGAACCACTGCAGTAGAGCAAATAAAACAGCCCAGGATTTTGCAATATAGTTTTTTTTACACACACACACACACACACACACACACCAGTGACCTTTCCCCCACTTTTGACAACTATGAAATAAAAGCGGTCTTCTTGACTTTCCCTTGATTTATATTGATTTATTCCAAATCTCGTGAGAGAGGCTGACAAGCAAATGGAGGCAAAGTTAAATAAAGGCTAAAAGAGGCATCGGAGGTATTTGCACATAATAAGGGCTACAATTAAGTGACGGTCTCTCCTCTTAAAAATATAAAGTGGCAGATGAGACAAAAATGATGAATTGGGAGTTACTGCAAAATTTTCACTTCGATTTTGATTATCCCATCTTCTGGCAGTAAGTCCTCCAATTGCCTTTGATCTCCTTGTTCTTCGCATTGTGTTATCGTGACTTCTCCTCTCCTGATTTCTAGGATTTTGCAGACTATCTGAAAGTCATGTTTTGAACCTGTCAGGAGAAGGCAGTTTGCTCAGACATGGTAGCCATGCCAGCTGGTAAAATTCTCTTGGAGTTAATGTGCTTGTTGGTTCAACCAAATCATATAAAATTCTGTCTGGGCTATTCATTATGATCATGAAAAACAGAATACCCGGGCTTCATCAATATGCAGTCAATTCACTTCACAATTTATGTTGTGAAAGCAGATGCACACAAACGCACGGACATGCACACACACACATGTTACCCTACTCGATCCCTCTTTAATGCTCCACGAAATCTCCAAAAACCAAAACAAGGCTGCTGGGAAAGCACATTTACTCCGGTTAGTGTAGCATTTGCTTGCTACACTAACATAAACATGTATTCTTTGCTCTATAAATTTTGAGTATTTGTAAGTAAAGCTGGGACATGGCAGAGTCCTTTTCTCCGTTTCTAAAGTGGCACATGCCACTCTAGCGCAGTTTTTCTCGCTGGCTCAAGTTTTCGGTGGAAAATACAATGTTTCCGCTAGAGAAATAAACTACTCTATATTCACTACTCTGTCCTATGAAACCGTCACGGGAAGCTTGCTCCTTCGTTGAGTCTGACTTGGTGCAATTCCATGAAACATTACAGATGGTGAGCTGTATTCAGGAACTGCCGCAGACTTTATGGGGAGAGATTTTGCCATTTTCCGCACTCTGGGGCACCACCACCCGATCCGGACCGAACAGCATGATTCCCGCTGGCTCAATGGTAAGTCTCCCTCTTCTTTTATATTTTCTTCACATTCACCAAATTCTAGCACTGTTGGCTTCCTTTCAGCACTAACCTGCTGTGCAATATTAAAGCGGTCAATGACATGTACAGGAGTCGCATTACAAAGATGGAGATATTGCCTCAGTATTAACTACACGGCTGTTTCTGGTGCCAGAGACCGCATAAGCGCCGTTGCTGTAGACCTTTGCTTTGCTCTTAGAAGTTGGCCTGATAACTAGAAATAGGCTTTGTATGAGTTCATTTCCCTGCCTTCCATCATGAAACCAACAGCTGTCGTACATTTAGCGCAAACTCTCATTGACATGCAAATATTGGCTTGGCCCAAGATGTCCATTTCTTCTTCAGCCAGGCGGAATTTTAAACATACCTGGAGTCAGTTTCTAACTTGCGGTTTTGGAGGAAGCATATTTGCATGCAGGATGGAGGAACAAAGTTTAAGGCCCTGCTGACAGAGACGTTTCCAGAGGCAAATCTGATCCCGTCTGCTGCAGTTGGGTTACATGTCCAGCCAAAAAGGATGGGAGAAAAGGGAACTCTCAAAAACTGCTCCAGCCTAAGCACAGAGGAGACATTCTGTTCCAAAATTCAAAACAACAGAATCAGTAGGATCATTTCTTTTTAACGTAACTCAATCATTCTTCAGGATCGGAGGGAAGGGGCTTTTAACCTCCATAGCTATACTGGGCTCCCACCCAGAATCTGAAACTGTGGCTGGTCCTTTGACTTAACAATTCCTCTCAGTTCATATATTTTATTGTCTTCCTGCTTGCTTTCTGCTTCGTTTTCCCCTCAGATTCCCTGTTTCCACCAGCCTGGGAAGATGGAGTTTTGAAAGATGGCATCCGCAGGAGTTTAAAAAAAAAAAATCCAGATAGCAATTACCACACCACATAGTTTCAGCCAACATCTTGATTGTTCTCTCTCACTCACTCTCTCCACACACGCACACAAATTTAAACATAAGTAAAATAAATGAAGGTTGCAACTTCATGAGAGTTTTTATGTCTTGTGGGATGTTTGGGACCTGCCCTTTTTATTCTGACATTTTTATTACGTTTTGCAACTGATCCTTGTCGTTCCAAACATGTGAATTGTATTTGCTTTAAGCCACATCTTTATGTGTGGGCTCATCTGGGCACCTTTGGGTTTCTCAAAAGTTCCAGATGACAGTCTATAAAGTATAAAAGCCACGTCTTTGAAAACCCCTCGCTGTTGGGTTGTTACAAGGAAAGTCTGCAATAGCTGTGGACTTGTACCATAAAGTTTTTTCTTTTTCTTTTTTTTTACAAACTTAAAGAATTTGGGAAGCCTTTTAATTAAATCAGCACCCTGCGCCAGACAACGTAGCTTACTGATTGGGAGTCCTATAGGCACTAATGTAATATAAATAACAACAGTGAACCTCTGCCAGACATCTGGTTCTTCTTGGTGTCTGAATAAGAACAGTTCTGGACAGGTTTGTGGGCGTGTGTGTGCTGTTTGTGAAAGATGCATCAGTAAACCATTCTTTTTTGTCTATGTTTTTATTATCATCTTCAACAAGGGTGTCAAACTGCCGGCCCGCGGGCCGGTTTCATCATACCAGAGCCGCGCCCACCCCATTGCCGGCAATGGTGAAAAAGCTCCGATACGTCACGCGACGTCACATGACGCCACGAGTTTGACATGCCTGATCTTCAAGATAGCCACACAGGCAAGGCTAGAGAGTACCTATAGAATAGAAATTCTGTAGCTCAGGCTGGAACTGTGAGGTCCTTGGTGGTGGTGGTGGTGGTGGTGGTGGTGGTGATGATGATGATGATGATGATGATGATGATGTTGTTGATGATGATGATGATGATGATGATGATGATGATGATGATGATGATGGAAGGGACCTTGGAGGTCATCGAGTCCAACCCCCTGCTCAGGCAGGAAACCCTATACCATTTTGGACAAATGGCTGTCCATTCTCTTCTTAAAAACTTCCAGTGTTGGAGCATTCACCACATCTGGAGACAGGTTGTTCCACTGGTTAATTGTTCTAACTGTCAGGAAGTTTCTCCTTAGTTCTAGGTTGCTTCTCTCCTTGATTAGTTTCCATCGGTTGCTTCTTGTCCTGCCTTCAGACGCTTTGGAGAATAGCTTGACTCCCTCTTCTTTGTGGCATCCCCTGAGATACTGGAACACTGCTATCATGTCCCCCCTCGTCCTTCTCTTCGTTAAACTAGACATACCCAATTCCAGCAGCCGTTCCTGAGCTCAATGGTTTTCTTGCTTTTTCTTGCTTTCTTGCAGATGGTTTGCTATCCGCAAGGCAGTGGTGGGATTCAGCCGGTTCACACCATTTCGGCAGAACCGGTAGCTAATTTTTTGCTGCCCAGGCCCAGAATGGACTTCCGGAAGTGGTATCCATGCATAGAACTGGTTGTTCACATATTTGAATCCCACCACTGCCACAAGGTAACATCTTCTGTGCTAGAAAGGAGTGAGGTTTACTCTTTGTTTATATACTCCTCTTGTCAGAGTTGGTGGAGATGTCGCTTTCTCATTGGCGGTTCTTTCATTAGGTGGTTGTTTACTGTTTGCTTGTTTGCCTGGTGTTGCTCCTAGTGGTAATCTGGCTGTTCATTGCTTGTTGCAGGTATTTTGGATTGTTTTTATTGTCTCTTCTGGTGTGTAAACCTGAACGCTGATTTGTCTGAGTGCCAAACTTCTAGGAATTCCCTACCTCTTGGGCCTTTAACTTGGTCTAGAGCAGGGGTCTGCAACCTTGACAACTTTAAGGCTTGTGGACTTCAGCTCCCAGAATTCCTCAGCCAGCTATGCTGGCTGAGGAATTCTGGGAGTTGAAGTCCACAAGTCTTAAAGTTGTCAAGGTTGAGGACCCCTGGACTAGAAGACCTCCAAGGTCCCTTCCAACTCTATTATTATTGTCATTGTTATTATCTGCTGTTGCACAGCCCTCCGAATCTCTTATTTCATTAAGTCATTTGCAGGTGGTTGAGGAATCCTGGGAGCTGAAGTCCACAAGTCCTAAAGTTGACATGGTTGCAGACCCCTGCACTAGAGTGCTCACAGTTTCCCAGGTGAAATTATGGTTGACTCTGACCATGTGTTGTGAGTTTAAGGACTTTATATCCTATCTTCTGCCTCTACGAGTTGGTGTACATGGACCTTCCCTGCTCGTCTTCTGCCTGTCTGTCCTACATAGTGGCTGTTAGTGGTCAGTGGTGGGATTCAGCAAGTTCACACCACTTTGGCAGAACCAGTAGCTAATTTTTTGTTGCCCAGGCCCAGAATGGACTTCTGGAAGTGGCATCCACGCAGAGAACCGGTTGTTCACATATTTGAATCCCACCACTGGCTGTGGTGGGTTGAGTGGCCAACACTACTTGATAAAATGGCACAGGTATCCTTTTATAGGTTGATTATGGATGATGTTGTACAGCTGTTCTGTTTATTGTTGCTGCAGTGTACTCCTCTGAATAATGTTCTTACACGGCTCCTCTGGTGGGAGGTTGGGCTGCAACTTCCATGTTGGATCAGAACAATTTTGCCATATCAGTTTGTCTGCTGAGGGGGTGTTCCTACAAGGTGCCAATCAAATCAGGACCGGCAGCAGCTGATTCACTTGGTCATTATAGGAGGAGATCCTTCTGTGGGGGCAAAAAAACAGGAGTTTGGGAGCACCTTTTTTGGACTAACCCATTTTATTAAAAGGTGGAAGCTTTCAGGAAATGCCAGAGCCCCCCTTTCTTTTGGTGACCACCCATAGGGTGGGTTTTTTTTCCACCAAAGGACACATTTGATATTTGGGAGCTTATTTTGAGCATCCTCCTGATTACCGTGGTGGTTTGGCCAGCCAGAAAACATCAGCAGCAAACAAAAAAGAGTATCCACTATTTGATTTTCAAGAAGGTACTGAGACATGACAGGGATGCAGGCGATGCTTGAGGTTGGTGCTTTATTTTATGAGCTTCCTAAGTATTCTTTTTTTTTTACAAAATTAAATGAGGCAAGTCTAGGAGGCTGATGGATGTCAGGAATAGCTATTGGTCACATTATTGTCTGCCCCTTCCATGCTCTAGAGCAGGGGTAGGCAACCTTGGCTCTTTTATGACTCATGGACTTCAACTCCCAGAATTCCTGAGACAGCTTGGCTTGGCTGGCTCAGGAATTCTGGGAGTTGAAGTCCACAAGTCATAAAAGAGCCAAGGTTGCCTATCCCTGCTCTAGAGAGCCAGGCTCTGTATACTGTTGTGCTTTAGGCATGTCACACCATATCTGAACTGGAGAACCTCAGATGACCACTAGATGGGAGCGAAGGGGTACAGAAAAGGCAAGTATTTGCTATCATCTTGTGGTCATTCTCATTTTTACAGCACAAATATGATATGCTGTATTATATGTGCCTTGTTATGATCACTCTTCTGTGACAATCATCTTGCCTTTTTTTCATGCTGCCTGCCTGTGGCTCCTTCCAGCAATACTACATAGTTATTTGTTCTTTTACCAGCAGCCTGCACTAAAGAGTCATACATGCATATCCATGCCCTACAATGAAGTCATTTCAAACTGCCCCGCAAGGGATTGTTATCATAGGGGAAATAATTTGTGGGAATTTTGTCAGAAACCTGCATATCATCCCAGAAGGACAATTTGCCAAGGGCCTGATGAAGTTTGCACAGTTCTGTTGAAAGAAAAATCTTCATCAGGGTCCAGTCCAAGCTGGGAATAAACAAAATGGAGACTGCTTTAGAAAGAAGGTTGCAGTTTATTGAAGAGGAGAGCCAGACAGAAAGATGGCTCTGGGAAAAACTGGCCACATGTAGCAAGGAGTGGTGGGTTTTTATACCTTCTGGGGCTCTTGAGGTTGTTTCCTGTTCCTGTTTGAGGTTTTATATTTCCTGACCTGAGTCTGAGTGTCCCCTTTTGGTATTGGTGGGTTAATCCTATTATGTCTCCTGTCCTTAGAATTTGGGTGGGGGTTTGTAGATTTTAGGTGTCTTTGTCTTCCTAATGGCTTCCTGGCTCCAACCTTCCTGAATGGATTATTACATCTGCATTTCTAAAAGCAGGCCTCTATTTAGTTTCTGCTTGGGGGGAGAGAGGCTGGGGATGGTTTCTGGGGGCTGGTTTCTGTCTTTTTTTTTTTTTTTAGATCTTCTCCATTATTCCTTTGGGGAAATATATTCTGCCTTTTTAATATTCCCCAAAATATTTCTTTCTCTGGATTCTTCCCACAGTTCATTTAATGATGGTTATTGCAATTTACTGAGGTTTGCTGCTGGTCTATAACTCTAATAAAGATTTGTTGTTGTTATTGTGGTTTGCGTAAATACTCACCACAGACTAATTACAACAGGCTCCAATGACGGTCCTCTGTACTGAGAGCAGTCCTGTCAAAGTGTACATTGCTGGTCTATAAAGATGCAGGGCATAGAAAATATCTTTTGATAGTAGCTAAGGACAAACACTAATTAAATGAATTAAACATGAATTTGAGCTGGTGGTTAAGGTACAAGGCTAGAAAGCAGGAGACAGGGAGTTCTAGTCCCCCCCTTACGCATGAAAGCCAACCGGGTGACTTTGGACATGTCCCTCTTTCTCAAACCACGGATGTCAGGCTCAGGTGACAAGCCAGTTAGTCAAAACCTGTTGCAACCAATGGGTCAACTTTCGCTTGATCAGAAACTGGGAAACTGACAGAAAAAAACCCTACAGCTTTTCATTAATTTCATTACATGCATGAAGAAGCAAGACTAGAAGCAACAGCAACACACTACAGAATATGGGTGGATATAAAAGAGCATGTAACATCTGGACAGTTGACGAGTGGGCCCGGAAACCCAGTTTGATCATAGCTTGGGTTCGCTAAGTCAGCTACCTTGCAGCCTGTTCCCTTGTTGCAGAACGGAGCCAAAGACACAGTGGGAAAATTTCCTTTACCACATTTGGAATTTATTCTCCCCAGCGATCCTTATTCTACAAGGGCCTCTTTTCCCAGGAAAGCCATCTGCAGGCAGCCGAGCAGCTCAGTAACATTATCCATCCATACATCTAAATCTGGATCGCATCTGTATGTTCCTGGCGGTTTGGCTAGCCTTAAAAGCAATGTGTACCTAGTAAGAGTATTATTTCCTGTATTATTCCATTCACACCAGGGAAAAGTAAGGGGTTTTTCCTTTTCCAAATTCTTCCTCTGTTGGCAGCCTCATGCACCATATATCAAAACCCCCAGGAAGTGAGCTATAAAAAGGTGGCAGTTAGGTTTCAACTCTGTACTTGTTACTCCATGAGAATTCTAGCTTTAGGTGGTGCAACTTCCATGTACTCTGCACATGTATTGCCCTAGGTATAAAGTCCCCTGCTCGGTTCTGTATCACCCTGGTCACCTATTTTCATTTCACACACAAACACAGAAACATAGAAATACACATGATAGAATAGAATGGAATAGAATAGAATAGAATAGAATAGAGTAGAGTAGAGTAGAGTAGAGTAGAGTAGAGTAGAGTAGAGTAGAGTAGAGTAGAGTAGAGTAGAGTAGAGTAGAGTAGAGTAGAGTAGAGTAGAGTAGAGTAGAATAGAATAGAATCTGGAAGGGACCTTGGAGGTCTTCTAGTCCAGCCCCCCGCTCAAACAGGAGAACCTATACCCATGGTGGCGAACCTATGGCACAGGTGCCACAGGTGGCACGCAGAGCCCTCTCTGTGGGCACATGTGCCATCACCCCAGTCCTAGGCCTTCAGATGGGTTTTATAAAAAGTTTTCACTTTAGGCCTCCGCCACCGTGTGCAAAAAAAAAAAAGGTTCAATCAAATCAATTTCAACTTCTCGCTTTCAACTTCTCGCGGGAAAAAAAAAGATCTCGCAAAGTTGAAATTGATTGATTGAACTTTTTAGTCCCACCCAGTCTGCCATTACCACGGCAGCCACGCCCACCCAATGGGCCACACCCACCCAATGGGCCATGCCCACCCGGCACCCGACGATACATAAGTGGGTTTTGGGTTGCAGTTTGGGCACTCGGTCTCTAAAAGGTTCGCCATCACTGACCTATATCATCTCAGACAAGTGACTATCTAGTCTAGTCTCTTCTTAAAAACCTCCAGTGATGGAGCACCCACAATTTCTGGATGCAAGCTGTTCCACTGGTTAATTGTCCTCACTGTCAGGAAGTTTCTCCTTAATTCCAGGTTGCTTCTCTGTTGGATCAGTTTCCAACCATTGTTTCTTGTCCTGCCCTCTGGTGCTTTGGAGAATAATTTGATGCCCTCTTCTTTGTGGCAGCCCCTCAAACACTGGAATACTGCTATCATATCACCCCTGTTTCTTCTTTTCTTTAAACTAGCCAAACCCAAGTCCTGCAGCCGTTCTTCATATGTTGTAGTCTCCAGGCCTTGAATCATCTTAGTTGCTCTTCTCTGAACTTTTTCCAAGGTCTCAACATCTTTTTCGTAGTATGGTGACCAAGTAGTGTTGTCTACATGATTGATTTCCATAGGTTACAGTTTTTAAAATACAGCATAGTAGTTTTCAAATAGTTTTAAAAATTCGTGTAGAGGTAATTTGGCTTGCGTAGGACCTGCTCCAAAACTTGCTGGGAAGAAGAAGCAAATGATGGTTGGAACTGCTGGAAGAATGTAAATTGTGCGCACACTTAAAAAATTAATTCAGAAAAAGTGCTTTGAACTTGGTGTGAGGAAAGGGCCAAGACTTCTCTGCAGCCCAATAAAGCAACTTCCTGCCATTTTTCAGACTTGTGCCTGTGCCTGAAAAGTATTGTTGCAAGAGGATATTTATGTTCAAGTAACAAAAAATGTAATTTTAAAGCAGCTGAAACATTTAGTTTTCAAACTGAAGCCTGGAAAATGCTACAAAGCTTTAATGAATAGCAGAAGTCAAGAAAGGTTTCTGCAACTTAACTTGTGAAATATGCACTCCACTTATTTGAATATAGAGGTGGTCCAAGAAGTAATCGGAAGAGATATACAGTTGATAAAAATGTTCATCTTTTTTGCCCCAAAATGGTTCATCTCAACCTGTCTCCTATTTCCTTTTCCCCTTCATGGGGTCATTTGTAATCACAGAACACCTCAAAGATTAAAGGAGAAGGAGAAGGAGAAGGAGAAGGAGAAGGAGAAGGAGAAGGAGAAGGAGAAGGAGAAGAAGAAGAAGAAGAAGAAGAAGAAGAAGAAGAAGAAGAAGAAGAAGAAGAAGAAGAAGAAGAAGAAGAAGAAGAAGAAGAAGAAGAAGAAGAAGAAGAAGAAGAAGAAGAAGAAGAAGAAGAAGAAGAAGAAGAAGANGTTGCTTCTTTCTTTGATTAGTTTCCATCCATTGCTTCTTGTCCTGCCTTCAGGTGCTTTGGAGAATAGCTTGACTCCCTCTTCTTTGTGGCAGCCCCTGAGATATTGGAACACTGCTACCATGTCACCCCCCTAGTCCTTCTCATTAAACTAGACATACCCAATTCCAGCAACCGTTCCTTATATGTTTTAGCCTCCAGTCCCCTCCCTAATCATCTTTGTTGCTCTTCTCTGTATTATTTCTAGAATCTCAACATCTTTTTTTACATTGTGGTGACCAAAACTGGATGCGGTATTCCAAGTATGGCCTTACCTTGGCATTATAAAGTGGTATTAATATTTCATGTGATCTTAATTCCACCCCTCTGTTAATGCAGCCCAGCACTGTGTTTGTCCACTAGGACTCCAAGTTACTACTATTGAGCGAGGTACCACCTATATTGTACCTGTGCATTTGGTTTTTCTTGCCTAAATGTAGAACCTTGCTTTTTTCACCATTGAATTTCATTTTGTTACATAGCGCCCAGTGTTCAAGCCTGTCCAGATCCTCCTGTATCCTAAGCCTGTCTTCTGGAGTGTTGGCTATTCCTGCCAGCTTGGTGTTGTTTGCAAATTTGATGAGTTCCCCATCTATCCCTTCATCCAAATAATTGATGAAGATGTTGAAAAGCACTGGGCCCAGAACAGAGCCCTGGGGCACCCCACTACACACTTCCCTCCATGTAGATGCAGTACCATTGAGGACCACACGCTGAGTACGGCCGATCAGCCAGCTACCAATCCATATGGTGGTGATGCTGTCTAACCCATATTTTTCTACCTTATCAAGCAGTAGGTTGAGGTCTACTTTATCAAATGCTTCACTGAAGTCCAAGTAAATTATATCCACAGCATTCCTCTGGTCCACTAATTTTGTCACCTGGTCAAAGAATGCAATAAGATTTGAATGGCAGGATCTGTTTTTGACAAACCCATTTGTTTGAACAGGACTGAACAGGGAAAACAGGTTGAACAGGTTGAACAGAGGAAAAAAACCTACTGCTTTTCATTGTTCTATAAAGTAAGGAGAGGTAGGCAGCAAATAAATTTAAAAAATAAATAAATAAATACAATGATGGAAAAAACACAACTTGTAGCTATCAGAAGCACTTAGACCAGCGGTTCTTAACCTATGGGTCGTGACCCCATTTGGGGTCGATCGACCATGTCACGGGGGTCACCAAGCAAGGCTGTCCGCCATTTTTTCCCCCTTTTCCAGCAGGTGCCTTACTTCCCTTGAGCTGGGCCAGCTGGTGGTCGGCCTGCTCTGTCTCTGCCGCTTGCCAGCTACGCCTCGGCTGGCACAGGGGGTGGAACCACGCATGTGTGGCGCTCCCAGGCACAGAAAGTCCTCGACTTACGACCGGTTGGGTAGTCCTCGACTTACGACCGGTTTAGTCCTCGACTTACGACCGGTTTAGTCCTCGACTTACGACCGGTTGGGGTCACGGCATTAAAAAGGTTGAGAACCACTGACTTAGACTTTGGAGGGGGGGAGAACTAATTAAACCAGAGAGAATAATTGCTCGAAATGAGTTATTTCCTAAAGAGGAAGCTCTTATTCAGCTTCTCTAGGGAATTATTAGAAGAGTGGAGGTGTTTTCTTCAGAGGGAAGCTTGGGAGCCCACAGACTGCCAGAAGCTTCTCCTAATCCCAAATGTCAGCCTTACCCACTGAGCAAAGGTTAAGGCAGACATGTCAAACACAAGGCCCGGGGGCCAGATGCGGCCCGCGAAGTGGTTTCATGTAGCTCGCGAAGCCATCCTGGAAACAGTGAGAGAACGGCCCTGGCCCAGGCCGGCCGGGAGCCAATGTACAATTTTGTGGTGGCCATCTATGCTGAAACACATTCAGTCTTAGCTCCACAAGGCCATCTAGAAAAAACGAGGAACCAGCCCCTGCTGTGTCGGCCCCGCCCCCTGGGTGCATGCTGGGGAGGTGTCACCCTTTGTGGGGAATGAAGAAATGGACCATGCCTTGGCGGTTGCCCAGGTCCCACCCCCTTCTGCCAGAGACCCTCAGATCTGTCCCACTCCTGCCCAGGCCCCCACAGGCACCCTTGACGCGAACGATGTAGAGCTGGCCACACCCACCCAGTAGGCCACACCCACTCCATCCACATCCACCCAGTAGGCCGCACTCACCCTGGCCACACACCCCCGCCCCCCCCGAGGGTAACCACAATGCTGATGCGGCCCTCAATGAAATTGAGTTTGACACCCCTGGGTTAAGGAGTAATGTATTACCCAGTTGGGTTTTATGCTCTGCCACCAAAAAGCCTTATGACAGATTTCTCATATAGGAAAAATAGGTGCTCATCTTTCCTATGAAGAACATAACACAGTCTCAATAGGAGAAGTTCTTGTCCCAGGATTTACCAGCCTTAATTGTTTCTCTTCTGGTGGGCCATAGGAAATAAGCAGCTGACTGCCTCAGCTGAGGGTCTGTGTGTGGTGGAAAAAAAGTGAGGGGAATTGCACAGAAAAGTGGGGGTCCCGATAATGCCAGCTGTCCCCAGCCTGATCACTCCTGCTGACATCACTCTCCGGACTGGAGCTTTCCCTCTGTGAAAATCGGGACTGTTTGCAAATTAATTAGTTTCTGGCAACAGCTTGATTATTGACCCGGAGTGCATAGAATGGCAACCATTGGATTAGTGTGTGCGGTACAAAGGCCTAGTGAGACACTGGAACGTAGTTTGCCAAACAGAGATCAGGGCATGAATGGAGGGAAGCAAATTCTCCTTTGGAGACACCATGGCGAAGGTTAAGTGCTATTAGACCGCAGTGCATGGACCACAAAGCCAGACGGGAAGGAGATGGATGAGGAAAAAAGCCGTGGCTGGTTGATTCCCAGGGGGTGGCCGAGAAATCAAACTACTTAACTGAGGAAGCTCCGTTATAGAGCACAGATGCAATCCTATTAAGCTGTCAGTCCTGTTCAAACAGCAGCCCGCTTTTCCACTCTGAAATCCGAGCTTTGGAGAGCCCGGTGGCATTTGATTCCAAACAAATGGGCATAAAATTGCAATTCTAGCACAGCTTCAGGCTTTGGGTACTGTCGTAAGGTTCAACAAAAAGAAGATACCATGTTCCCTAATTGCTCAAATAGCTGCATGGCTATATTAAAATAATTCCACATAATTCCTTCTGCAAGTAAAGCAAAAGGTATATAATTTCTCCTTTGGGGTATGGATAGTAGAGAATATAGACAGTTCAGGTCTTCCAGATGGGAGGGTTGCAATAACTGTCCCTACTTATTAGAAAGGTAATCAGGAAGATCCCGTAAATTATAGACCTATTAAGTCTATTAAGTATTGTAAGCAAATTATATGCAAAGCAAACTTTAGCCATGGATGGAATCAGAAGGAATTAAAGAGGATGAACAAACTGGGTTTAGAGAAGGCTTGTCAACTATAGACTAAATTTTAGTATTATATTATTCACAAATATGTGAACAATTTAACCTCAGCTGTATAAATGACATTTCTAGACGTCAAATATGCCTTTGATTCTGTAACTAGAGATATATTCTGTGGATACGTTTCAGAATACACTGTCTTGGACAGTTACTTTATTTGGTACCGAAATGATACACTAATTCCTATCTGGGAATAGGCTAGAATCGTGGTGGCAAACCTATGCACGGGTGCCACAGGTGGCACGCAGAGCCCTCTCTGTGGGCATGCACGCCCTCGCCCCAGTCCTAGGCCTTCAGCTGAGTTTTATAAAACCTTTTTGCTTTAGACCTCTGCCGCTGTGTACAAAAAAAAAAGGTTCAATCACTCAATCAATTTCAACTTCTCACAGGAAAAAAAGAGATCTTGCAAAGTTGGAATTGATTGATTGAATTTTTTAGTCCCACCCAGTCTGCCGTTATCACCGCAGCCACACCCACCCAATTGGCCACACCCACCCAATTGGCCATGCCCACCTGGCACCCAACGATACATAAGTGGGTTTTGGGTTGCAATTTGGGCATTCGGTCTCTAAAAGGTTCACCATCACTGGGCTAGAACAACCACAGAGTGAGGTGTGTGGCAGGGATGTGTTCTGGTAAGGTGACCAACCTTCCTCCTTTAGGGAGGACAGTCCTCCTTTTGTAAGTTCTGTCCTCTCTCGAAAAGTGTCCTCCTACATGTCCTCCTTTTCCATATTTGAAGACTAATCTGCAGGGCTTTTTTTTCCCTCATAGAACGCTCAGAATGGCGTTCCGGCACCTTTTTTTGATGGTTTTTTTTTCAACTTTTGCATGAGCTGTGCTACTCCCGCTATTGGCTTTCGAAAGCCAATAGGAATTGCTGCTGAGCGCGCCAAAACACCCGGCTGGCAAACTTTGCACATGCAAGTTGTCTGTATTATTGTTGCAGTGAATAAAATGTTTCTTTTATTTATGATATTTTTTTCTTCAATTTATTTGTGTCCTCCTTTTCATTGTAAAATAGTTGGTCACCTTAGTTCTGGCCCTTTTGCTGTTTAATCTGTCCATCAATTCCAGTCGTGCCCCCCAAAGTAGCAGGCCGCAAAATCTAAGTATTATTGTACACAGATCAAATAGTCTTATTTCTCTTTCTCTGACAGCTTCAAAAACGCAATGGATGCTGCAATTTAATATTTGTAAGGAAAATAGGATAGTAGTAACTTTCTAGAATTCTGACATTATTGTCTTCTTCAAAAGAGTCAAAATCCAAAGTTGGAAGATAGAGGGAAAATCAACTGAATGTGTCTAAGTCTTCAAACCCCTGGGAGTGGATTTCCAAGGAAAGACGGAGGGCCCCCCATGATTTTGTCTCCTGGGGCTTTAAGTTCTGCAAATGCCATCAATGTTCTATTTCTATTAAATTAATACCTGCAGCTGTGGAACTGTTCCAGGCCTAGCCCAAGTATGTTAGCAATCATTCATGCTAGCAATAATTCTCCCGAGTGACTCCAAACAAAATTTCCAAGGTCTGTACTTTAGCACTCACCTAGAGGAGGGCTGGGGAATTCTGGGAGTTGAAGTCCACACATCTTCAGGCTGCCATAGTTGAGATAACCCTGATGTTACTGAGCAGGAATGTCAGACAAAGCCATTTCTTCCCTGAGCCCAATCTGTGCCTTCAGGTTAGAGATTTCCTATTCCAATTTGTGGTTGGTTCCTGGAAAACCCCAGGATCTTTTGCAGGCTGTACATGGGCTCAACTAAGCCTCTTGTGTGCAAATACACAAGGAGTATTATCTTGATTGGCAAGAAGATCAAACACTCGTATGAGGGTTCCCTGCAGGAAATCGGAGGACAGGAATGAAAAAGATAAGAAGTAGGAATCAGATAGAAACCATCACAAGAAGTAATAGAAATACGATATGGGGAGTGGATAAGCAAATAAAGGGATCTTAAAGTGAGTTTTAAAAAGTTGAAATAATGTCTTAAGATGGGAGGGAGATCTGTATCTCTAGACTTTCCCATTATGATCTGAAGGTGGTTGGAAGTTATGCATCTGCACAACAGGGCCCAGGAAGTTAACCAACAATAGGGCTGTCAGACTTAGTCATCTGATGATTTATTTCCTTCCTTGCACAGCTTGTTTCGATTTTGTAAAGAAAATATATTTTCAATTACTTTAACAGCAAGATAAATGAAGTGGAAGAGTACAGTGTGATTACCTATCTAGAGGAATATTTCCACTTTAGCAAAATAACCCCTTCATTTCTAGCCTGTAACGGTGCTATCTTTTCCACACAGCCAAAGAATTGAGCTGCAATGGAGGGTTTTTTTTTCAGAAATCTTCCCCATTTGTTACCTTATCTGGGAGATGGGGTTCCTAGTTATAACTAAATAACTATTCCTACTTATTTCTCTTTCTGTTTTGCCCTCCCCTTCTTTACCATCCTTAAGTCTCAAATCACCCTGCCTCAGGTGTTTAAAAGGGAGGACTTGACCTACAGCGGGAGAGTGTGTTAAAATTTATGGACTGTAGTGCTGCTGCCTGTTTTCTGTTCAGTTGTTTTCCTTGCCTCTGATGGGGCCCTGAAATTCATCACCCCATGGCATCAAAATGTACAGAGGGTCGCTAGTTGGTCAGTGGATGTACTGAAGTAAAATTGCTAAAGAGAGACTTCTTCCCAAGGATGATGGGAGGGAGGCTGTAAAACAGGGGTCTGGCTGAGGAATTTTGGGAGTTGAAGTCCACAAGTCTTAAATTGGTCAAGTTTGAAGACCCCTTAAGCTGTCCATACTGGATCTACAACTAGACAAGGGCCAGACCTCCCTTAATAAGGACACGGCCCCATGGCTTCTTCCCCTATGGCAGGGGTAGGCAACCTCAGCTCTTTTATGATTCGTGGACTTCAATTCCCAGAATTCCTGAGTCAGCATAGCTGACTCAGGAATTCTGGGAGTTGAAGTCCACAAGTCATAAAAGAGCCGAGGTTGCCTACCCCTGCCCTATGGAAATGGAAGGCTGACATACCCCATTTGTGAACACTGAAAACACACCGTATTAGAGTATCTACAAATGTGTGGGAGTGTTAACTTTTCAGAAAATGCAGTAGAACAGGGGTCCCCGACCTTTCTTGATTGGTGGCCTGGTGCGGGGGAGGGGCGGAGACGCCTTTATGCGCATGTGTGCACAAACGGGGCTACAAGCGCGTGCACAAATGGGGCCATTATTGTGCGTGTATCACAAACGGGGCCACGAGCGCCCACCGCAATGCTAGCGCGAGTGGCGGGAGTATGTGCTCATGGCGACCATAGCACCTGCATGATGCTGTGATGCAAGCACGAGTGAGGGGTGCACTCGTGGTGACGCTAGCTAGTACCTGTACAACATGCACGGTATCATTAGTGCCCACATGACACCGCAACACTAGCACAAGTGGGCGGTGCACGTGCACATGTGCGTGCACTGGCCAGCCACTCAGGTGGCCCAGTGGCCAACAGCCCACAGCCCGGTAGTGGGCTGTGGCCCACAGGTTGGGGACCTCTGCAATAGGGTATATGCATGACAAACTTTAGTGAACTAAAATTGGCCTTTAAAGGACAAAGAAGAAGAACATTTATAGTGACAGGAAGATGGATGGTATAATCAGGCAGACAATTCTTCTTTTTCAGGGTAATCCCGATGATATTACCTTCCCCCACTCCCCGATTTATTTATTTATTAAGCGGGGGAGGGGGAATTAACAATATCAATCAAAAGATCCATCCATAAATAATGAAACTGTGAGCTAAAACACTGAGGTTTATTCCTCACATTTTTACTGCTAAATTAAATTGGAAATTACACATTCTGTCGACATGAATACCAAGCAGGGCTGTCATAATTGATGCAAAAACACTGAATACCAAAAAGGGTAATGAAGATTATTTTTTGTGCTCATTTCTGCCAACTGTTGTTTCTATGCCGTGATGAATTTCAGTTACATGACAAGTTAGTGTAAAAAATAAAAAATAAAAGCAAAACAAAATGATTCAACCACAGCTTATTTCAAACTTTACTGCACCATGGATCTTCCTTTAATAGATTTTGTGTCAAATTTGTCTACACTAACTGCGAAAATTAATTATAAGCACCACAAAAATATATTCAATGCGATCCCAGGTTTGTAGCTGTCTCTGTGTCTACAAAGTCTTGAATGTTTAAAATGCAGCAAGGAACAAGGAGGAAATATATTTGGGAGGTGAGTGAAAATGAAAACACAAGAAGTAAAGAATCGAGGCTTAGACAAGTGTAGAAGTACTTCATGTTTGCTTATCCCAAAGATAAACTCCGAGTAGAGCATCCATTCCACATTCCATCTTGTGTGAAAATCCTTCATGACCTCAGATATTGATACAAATCCAGTTCAATTTTGTCCTCCAGGTTGAAGGAGTTAAATGCTTCCCCCACATGCCCCCCACTCCATCCCCCCAGGGCTCTCAGCCTAGGAGCAGTACCAGTAATTGCCATTACTGATGATCTTCCAGGGCTGAACACCAGATGAAGAAGTGAATAGAATAGAATAGTAAAGTACTTTACTTTACTGCATCATAGATACATGTTCAACTCAATGTTGACTCCTGGCAACTGTCTTCCCTTCATGACAAGAATTCAGAAGAGGCTTGCCATTGCCTCCTTCCTAGAGCTGAGAGAGAGGGACTGGCCCAAGGTCACCCAACTGGCTTTGTATCTAAGGCAGTACTAGAACTCCTGGTCTCCCGATTTTTTAGCCTGGCACCTTCACCACCACACCAAACAGGCTTTCTAAACATTACCAGCCTCTGGACTCCAATCTAACATCTAATGGCATCTCATCCAAGGCAATATAATGTCTCTTGGTCCACATGAAGCATTAATGGAACTCAGACAGAAGTTCTGGGATTTAGACTCACAAAACGATAGGCCCAAAACTGGTGCAATTGCAGCTTCTCCACGGACAGTTCCTAGCTACTTCTATTACATCCTGAATATCTCACCCAGGAGTCTTTTTAACCTGGCTCAAATGGCACACTGCCTTTTATAGCAATAGCACTTAGACTTATAAACTGCTTCTCAGAAGGATGGAAGGCTGAGTCAACCTGGACCGAACTGCCGGCAGTCAGCAGAATTAGCCTGCAGTACTGCATTCTAACCACTGCGCCACCACGGCTCTTATGGAGACCATAGAGTTGGAATATTCTAGTCTCCTACACAGAAATCATCTGGGCTTCTGCTGAGGTAGAGCTAGAGTCAATAATCCATGCATTACTGCACTGCCCGTTGTGTCACCCATGAGGTCTGGCCCTCATAAACCCAATTTTCGGAAATAATAGTTTTGTTTCTGATCAAGAAATTTAAATCTTCCTTCTGCTGCAGCTAACGCAGACAAACCATTACAGAGGTTGCCAAGTTTCTAGCAATAGCCATGGTTTGCAGAAGTTAGATGACATCCTTTTCTTAATATTAATTGTTTCAGAGCATGTTTTCTTTTTGTTCTGTATTTTAAATTTAACAGTTGTATTTTATTGATGTTTCTGAATTTTGAATTCTGTATGTGTCTTTTATTGATGTCTTTGGGGGCATTTTTGTCTTTTCTGTGCCACTATAATTGCATGCAGAGGTGAAGGAAAAAGAGAGGTGAAGGAAAAAGGGCAGTACTAGAGATAATTTGTTGATGTATACAGGAGCCAACAGAGTAGATCATACGCAGGGCCCTCCTCTCTAGCAGATGTAGTGTATGTTCCGTATTGTGTGTAGACCCTCAATTCTTAGATGATAAATGAAACATCCAGTGGTCCCCACTGAGAAACATGACCTAATCCACCAAAAGAGCTTATAGAAGTTTCCTACGATAACTGAATTAGCCAAATCACAGGCAAAAATCCAGCGATCATTCGCTTCTGAAGATCAACTTTGGTTAAATTCTTTAAAGTTCTGCGTATAAATTCAGTTTTCTTTTTTGGCTTTCTTGTTTGGATTTATAATCTATATGTGGGCCAGGCAAAGAAAACTGTCTTCTTAAAATTAAACAGGCTGAGCAGCTGAGAAGGACTGTTTTTGTAAGGAATCTNAGGGGTCTGGCTGAGGAATTTTGGGAGTTGAAGTCCACAAGTCTTAAATTGGTCAAGTTTGAAGACCCCTTAAGCTGTCCATACTGGATCTACAACTAGACAAGGGCCAGACCTCCCTTAATAAGGACACGGCCCCATGGCTTCTTCCCCTATGGCAGGGGTAGGCAACCTCAGCTCTTTTATGATTCGTGGACTTCAACTCCCAGAATTCCTGAGTCAGCATAGCTGACTCAGGAATTCTGGGAGTTGAAGTCCACAAGTCATAAAAGAGCCGAGGTTGCCTACCCCTGCCCTATGGAAATGGAAGGCTGACATACTCCATTTGTGAACACTGAAAACACACCGTATTAGAGTATCTACAAATGTGTGGGAGTGTTAACTTTTCAGAAAATGCAGTAGAACAGGGGTCCCCAACCTTTCTTGATTGGTGGCCTGGTGCGGGGGAGGGGCGGAGACGCCTTTATGCGCATGTGTGCACAAACGGGGCTACAAGTGCGTGCACGAATGGGGCCATTATTGTGTGTCTGTCACAAACGGGGCCACGAGCGCCCACCGCAATGCTAGTGTGCGTGGCGGGAGTATGTGCTCTTGGCGACCATAGCACCTGCATGATGCTGTGATGCAAGCACGAGTGAGGGGTGCACTCGTGGTGATGCTAGCTAGTACCTGTACAACATGCACGGTATCATTAGTGCCCACATGACACCGCAACACTGGCACAGTAGCCAACAGCCCACAGCCCGGTAGTGGGCTGTGGCCCACAGGTTGGGGACCTCTGCAATAGGGTATATGCATGACAAACTTTAGCGAACTAAAATTGGCCTTTAAAGGACAAAGAAGAAGAACATTTAAAGTGACAGGAAGATGGATGGTATAATCAGGCAGACAATTCTTCTTTTTCAGGGTAATTCTGATGATATTACCTTCCCCCACTCCCCGATTTATTTATTTATTAAGCGGGGGAGGGGGAATTAACAATATCAATCAAGAGATCCATCCATAAATAATGAAACTGTGAGCTAAAACACTGAGGTTTATTCCTCACATTTTTACTGCTAAATTAAATTGGAAATTACACATTCTGTCGACATGAATACCAAGCAGGGCTGTCATAATTGATGCAAAAACACTGAATACCAAAAAGGGTAATGAAGATTATTTTTTGTGCTCATTTCTGCCAACTGTTGTTTCTATGCCATGATGAATTTCAGTTACATGACAAGTTAGTGTAAAAAATAAAAAATAAAAGCAAAACAAAATGATTCAACCACAGCTTATTTCAGACTTTACTGCACCATGGATTTAATCTTCCTTTAATAGATTTTGTGTCAAATTTGTCTACACTAACTGCGAAAATTAATTATAAGCACCACAAAAATATATTCAATGCGATCCCAGATTTGTAGCTGTCTCTGTCTCTACAAAGTCTTGAATGTTTAAAATGCAGCAAGGAACAAGGAGGAAATATATTTGGGAGGTGAGTGAAAATGAAACAACAAGAAGTAAAGAATCGAGGCTTAGACATGTGTAGAAGTACTTCATGTTTGCTTATCCCGAAGATAAATTCTGAGCAGAGCATCCATTCCACATTCCATCTTGTGTGAAAATCTTTCGTGACCTCAGATATTGATACAAATCCAGTTCAATTTTGTCCTCCTGTTCAGGTTGAAGGAGTTAAATTAAATGCTTCCCCCCATGCCCCCCACTCCATCCCCCCAGGGCTCTCAGCCTAGGAGCAGTACCAGTAATTGCCATTACTGATGATCTTCCAGGGCTGAACACCAGATGAAGAAGTGAATAGAATAGAATAGAATAGAATAGAATAGTAAAGTACTTTACTTTACTGCATCATACATACATCTTCAACTCAATGTTGACTCCTGACAACTGTCTGGCAGGTCCCTTCATGACAAGATTTTAGAAGTGGTTTGCCATTGCCTCCTTCCTAGACATACTTGAACACTGGGCACTATCTAACAAAATGAAATTCAATGGTGAAAAAAGCAAGGTTCTACATTTAGGCAAGAAAAACCAAATGCACAAGTACAGCATAGGTGGCACCTTGCTCAATAGTAGTAACTGTGAGAGGGACTTCGGAGTCTTAGTGGACAATCACCTAAATATGAGCCAGCAGTGTGCTGCAGCTGCCAAAAAAGCCAACACAGTGCTAGGCTGCATTAACAGAGGGATAGAATCAAGATCATGTGAAGTCTTAATACCACTTTACAATGCTTTGGTAAGGCCACACTTGGAATACTGCATCCAGTTTTGGTCACCACAATGTAAAAAAGATGTTGAGACTCTAGAAAGAGTACAGAGAAGAGTAACAAAGATGATTAGGGGACTGGAGGCTAAAGCATATAAGGAACGGCTGCTGGAATTGGGTATGTCTAGTTTAATGAAGAGAAGGACGAGAGGGGACATGATAGCCATGTTCCAATATCTCAGGTGTTGCCATAAAGAAGAGGGAGTCAAGCTATTCTCCAAAGCGCCTGGAGGCAGGACAAGAAGCAACGGGTGGAAACTAATCAAGGAGAGAAGCAATCTAGAACTAAGGAGAAACTTCCTGACAGTGAGAACAATTAACCAATGGAACAACCTGCCTCCAGAAGTGGTGAATGTTCCAACACTGGAAGTTTTTAAGAAGAGACTGGACAGCCATTTGTCTGAAATGGTATAGGGTTTCCTGCCTGAGCAGGGGGTTGGACTAGATGACCTTCAAGGTCCCTTCCAACTTTACTATTATTATTATTATTATTATTAGAGCTGAGAGAGAGGGACTGGCCCAAGGTCACCCAACTGGCTTTGTATCTAAGGCAGGCCTCGAACTCCTGGTCTCCAATAGTTGGTAAGCAGTGTGCTGTCTGGGTTACATTTGTAAAAACAGTTCTTAACAATTAATTTCTAATCTGTATTCCATATATTAATTTTGTTCACTTTCCTCTTTCCCCGAGACATCCTTTTTTGCAGACATTGCGATAATACAATTCTTGTTATTTTTATAAATGACAATTTAGTATATATTTTTTCCAATATTCCTAAAAAATAATCATCATATTAATACATTTCTTTTTCTTTCCATTCATTTAGATTGTCTTATCATCGATCCTGTTACAATCCTTACTTTAGTTTATTTCTCCCACCAAATTCTAAAAATTTTTACTGGTAAAGGTTTTCTCAGCGATAAGTTACATTTATATTGACAGACTTAATTCTATTTTTTCCATATAAGCCATCTCACATTTTTATGTTTCTTGAGTATTAATATATGGCTCCTGGAGCGCGTAACCGGCCCCAGCTGATCCTGCTGCACCTCAAGCGTGCTGCCTGCTTTGATGTCCGGCTCCTTTTTCTGAATTCGCGTCCTTTTGAGTGCTGTTACATTCATTATCAGGGTGTTAGGCAGATTCGATGGTAAGGCATCCTTGCTTCCCCTGCATACGGCTCCCCCGCTGCTATATGTGTGTC
>NW_015389271.1:71002-89493 GCF_001527695.2 Protobothrops mucrosquamatus
CAGGATCAGCTGGGGCCGGTTACGCGCTCCAGGAGCCGGAAGCAGGCGTTGAACGACTGTATATAAACCTTCCCAGCATTTGCCTTTTTAACCCTGATGATGTCAAGTGCACTTGACGAAAGCTTGGTAGATTAAACTCTATATGTTTTATAGATTTCTCTTGGTGGTCGCTTTGTTTTATAATGAATATTCCCAAGAGATAAACTAACATCTAATGGCATCTCATCCAAGGCAATATAATGTCTCTTGGTCCACATGAAGCATTAATGGAACTCAGACAGAAGTTCTGGGATTTAGACTCACAAAACGATAGGGCCAAAACTGGTGCAATTGCAGCTTCTCCACGGACAGTTCCTAGCTACTTCTATTACATCCTGAATATCTCACCCAGGAGTCTTTTTAACCTGGCTCAAATGGCACACTGCCTTTTATAGCAATAGCACTTAGACTTATAAACTGCTTCTCAGAAGGATGGAAGGCTGATTCAACCTGGACCGAACTGCCGGCAGTCAGCAGAATTAGCCTGCAGTACTGCATTCTAACCACTGCGCCACCACGGCTCTTATGGAGACCATAGAGTTGGAATATTCTAGTCTCCTACACAGAAATCATCTGGGCTTCTGCTGAGGTAGAGCTAGAGTCAATAATCCATGCATTACTGCACTGCCCGTTGTGTCACCCATGAGGTCTAGCCCTCATAAACCCAATTTTCGGAAATAATAGTTTTGTTTCTGATCAAGAAATTTAAATCTTCCTTCTGCTGCAGCTAACACAGACAAACCATTACAGAGGTTGCCAAGTTTCTTGCAATAGCTGTGGTTTGCAGAAGTTAGATGACATCCTTTTCTTAATATTAATTGTTTCAGAGCACGTTGTTTTCTTTTTGTTCTATATTTTAAATTTAACAGTTGTATTTTATTGATGTTTCTGAATTTTGAATTCTGTATGTGTCTTCTATCGATGTCTTTGGGGGCATTTTTGTCTTTTCTGTGCCACTATAATTGCATGCGAGGTGAAGAAAAAAGAGACGGGCAGTACTGGAGATAATTTGTTGATGTATACAGGAGCCAACGGAGTAGATCGTACGCAGGGCCCTCCTCTCTAGCAGATGTAGTGTATGTTCCGTATTGTGTGTAGACCCTCAATTCTTAGATGATAAATGAAACATCCAGTGGTCCCCACTGAGAAACATGACCTAATCCACCAAAAGAGCTTATAGAAGTTTCCTACGATAACTGAATTAGCCAAATGACAGGCAAAAATCCAGCGATCATTCGCTTCTGAAGATCAACTTTGGTTAAATTCTTTAAAGTTCTGCGTATAAATTCAGTTTTCTTTTTTGGCTTTCTTGTTTGGATTTATAATCTATATGTGGGCCAGGCAAAGAAAACTGTCTTCTTAAAATTAAACAGGCTGAGCAGCTGAGAAGGACTGTTTTTGTAAGGAATCTAATTTACTTGGAGAATTACATATAATTTCACACTTCATTTTTTTCACTTCATCGTATAATTAGTCATTACAGAGAATCAAAACTATTGTTTTCTCCTTAAGAACAAAGGCCTTGGAAACTGCTAATTATACCACAGCTCAACATTTTCTCCTTTCTTTCCTCTTAATGGGCTTTTCTGAATGTGGAGCGTTGCGTTTGTCAATTTTTCAGGGAAAGAAGTTTCTTCTCCCCCCTTCTCATAAGAAGCCTAGAACAAAAGAAAAGATGCTTACCTTACTTTAAAATATGTATGCAATCTCCGTTCGCTATAAATTTAGCAAGGAGTTTTAACTAATTGTACATTAAGCGCACAACTACAACTGTTTGTTCCGAGCAAACAAATATGGTCTTGTTAATTCTATTTTTGGTGTTTCGCAATTTCTAATTCAGTAGGACTTTTCTCAAGAATAAATCTGAAAATAGCTCCTGTGTAGTGGAATATTTTGAGCCAGTGTTTGCCTCAAGAGTAAGGCCGTTTCTGAACAGAAACGGGGGAGACATTTTAACAGAAGATCCACTTGATCTGATCATAATACAGATAGGGATAGGATCAGGTCAGGATTGCAGCTTTTTTCTTTCCCTTTGGGCCTCTCATGATTTGCAATCTTTTCTTACATTTCCTATAGGACTCAGGCAGCCTCTAAGTGGCATTTTTATTTTACACCACTATTCCTTGTGTTATTTGAAGTGAAATTTTAAAGGTCTATTACACTTTAATTTCACATTTCCTGGAGATGGTCTTTGATTTTAGTCAGATGTTTCATATTGTTCTGGTTCGTGATAAATTCAAGCTATCTTCTTGTTAATATGCTTTTTTAGTTTGATATTTGAGTTTATTACTTCAACGCTTGTTTCTAGCACTGACACATTCAATCCTGAACACTCAAATGGACTGAAATAATACAAAACACATGAGCTAATAATTTTAAAATGAATTATCTGAATTATTTCGGTAGTAACCTGCAAGTTTTTGTTCCGCTTTCTGGCAGATGCTTTCCATAAAAGAGTTTTCCCTTATTAAAATGTTTTGGGAGATTACCATGCTGGTATATATGGATATCTCATCGTAGTTTTGAGAAGAGCACTTTATTTGCTTTTTCTTTAATCATTGCAACAGAAAAAAATGCTTTAGGGTACAAAAAGAGTTCAACAGTATACTGATGTTGGACAAGAAACTGCCGGAACACAACTTCTGTCTCATGGGCCATGGAAATTGGAGTTTAATAGGACATTTTGCCCACCCTGGCAAGGAGATTGAAAAAAAGGCATCTCCTGGTCAGTAGACCATACTCATCATCATCCATCATCATCACTACTGCAACAATAAACAATTACATCTTCCCTGCTTTTCCTTTTTTTTTTTTTAGTATGTCTTTCTCTCACTTAAACGGTTGTTGTAAACCGAGTTCTATTTCCGGCATCTGAGATCAGAGGCCTGGTTGATGTTGAGAAAGCTGACCAGCCAGCTCTTAAAAGCAACTTGTGGCTTCATCCTTCTTTGATCATGCTTAATCATGTTGAAGTATGGTTGGTGTTGCTTTAAAAAACGCCTTTGTTATTTTTAGCACACTTCACCACTGATTGAAACTGGGGAGGGGGAAAGATTTTGTCAACTCTGTAATTCTAACGTTGTTTCATTGTGGCGGTTCTTTTTCAATACATATAAGCCAATTGTTGGACTTTTCCACAGTCTAGTGTGGTCGATAAAGGCAGATGTATAATTGACCAGTCAAAGGGGACGTTTTACTCCTGCTGTAACCTACTTTTATAACTTGTTCTACAAATCACACACAAAGTGCTTAACAAGTGCAGGATTAAAAAGAGAGAGTGACATGGAAAGTTGCTGGAAACGGAGCAGAAGCAAGAAGAGTCCAATCCCCACAAATAATCTGATTAGCGATGGTGAAAAGAGAAGCCTGATGAAAGAGAAGCCTGGATAAAAGAAATTTTGTGGATTTTAGCCTTATTTCAGTTTTCTGTTTGACTTTTTAGTGACCAAAGTTTGATGTTATTTATCATGGATTTCGTTTTTTGTGGTTTTATTTGGCTGGCTATTGCTTTTGTGATCTTCGTGGAAGGAGTACGATAGAAACTGTGCAATAAACAACCAAACAAGTCTTTTTCCATGACATAGAATGTTCTTAAAAGTCTCTGAAATGCGCACAAAACAATCTTTTCCGTAAACCGCATCCAGAACTTTGAGGGAAAATTGCTTACAAGAGATCAAACAGAATAGAAGTACAGTAGATGCAAAAACAGGGCCACGATGCTTGCTGGCTGAATCTTTCACTATAGATTTGGAGCCAGTACGTTTCTATAAGTGAAAAGAAGAGCCAGATTGGAACTAAGGAGCACATCTGCTTAATAATTCAAAAATATACAGAAATAAATGAATCTTCATTTTTTGCAACCCACATAAGTGATTAAACACAGCTACTGTAAGGATGGATTTGCAACCTACTTGGTGTCTCATTTATATTACTTTGTTGTGGGTAAGCAGTTTCCAAGTGTTATTTGTAATTCTCATTACAAAAATCCCGTATATAGGACTGAAGATGTTTATCTAGTTGGGTAACACAAACTCTGCAAGGAAACAACCAAGATCAAAGAGCACCAAGGACTCCATAACTTGTACATGCTTTCATATGTCTTACACTTTTTGAAAGAATCCATATAAAGCCATGAAAATCATATTATTTATATTTGTACTATGAGAATTCAATCCAATTTTAATAGAATTTTTTTAAAAAAAATCTTGTGTACACAGAAGATTCTTTCCCCCCCCCTCAATTCCTTACTGCTTAAATCATAGTTAGATTCTTCTCAGATTTAAAATTGAGTTAATGAGAACTGAATTCTTCTAAAAGAATGTTTATTTTCCCACACGCTTTAAATTATCTTACAGTATTTGCGGTCTCTTAGGCCAGGAAAATGCAAGATCAATGTTTAGAACTGAATATGAAGCACCGCATAGTCCTGAGTGCTCGATTTTTTTTGAGGTCATTTATATCAATCATGGTTGAAATAACTTTCAAGGATATGGTGATAATTAAATCTGCAGGGCAGTAAGCAAACTCCAGGAAGTTGGGCAGTGTTGGACTTTGGAGTTTAGCGACCAAGTTCTAGATTACAAATTTCAGATATTTTATCAGCTATATCCTCAGAGGCAAAGTGATTTACAGAAACTTGTTCTCTAGACCAGGGTCCCTAAATTCTGAAGGTCAGCACTGCCCAGCAAATACCGGTCACAAAAGCCTACAGCAGAAAATTCCAGAACACTCTAGAATTGTGGAGAGAATTGTGAACTTCATCACCAGAAGTTGGGAAAAAAACCTAAGGTTCTGTGTAAAAACACCTGATATTACATACTTTGCCTTTCCATTACAGATCCCAGGTTTATTACTGCTCATTTGATCCCTGAAAGTGACAATCCAGAAGATGACAAGATATATTTTTTCTTCCGAGAAAATGCAATTGATGGGGAGCATTCTGGAAAAGCCACGCATGCCAGAATAGGACAGATCTGTAAGGTAAAATCATGTCGGGTGCAAAAAAAAATCAGGTCTGAAATAAAGTACCCCTTTGAAATCTCATGGTCCTGATAAATATATTTACCTGTCTAATATTCATTTGTTCATTCATTTATTCAGTTTTTGTATTAATGCTACTCATCTTGGCTTGATAGTAGCAAAGCCATTGGAGAATTCCTGTTATGAAAAACCCCTCAGTAACTTCTGTTCTGATGTTCTGCTTACTCTACCTTCAGGGAAGAGACTGTCCCTTGTGGAAATTAGGCAAGGCAGAAATCAAATCTAAGAATTGCCATTTTAGATGTCACAATCAGGGCTGAGAGACAATCAGGAGGCTCTTACAATTCTGGTGTGAAATTTTTATTTGATAGAATGACTTTGGTGGACACAGAAGTCTTGTCAACAAGTGGACAACTTTTTTGAAAGCACGCTTAATGTGTTCTGTGCCGGGACCTAATGGCATCGACACCCATTTCGACGAACTCCGTAAGTGATAGAACTAGTTGTGAATACAAATTTATTCTCCAGTCAGCCGCTGTATATGTTTCATTATGAACTGACTAAGTTGCTTTTCCTTCTTCCTTTTGTTGACAGAGGATGTGTTTCTAATGAACTCAAAAGATCCTAAAAACCCAATAATCTATGCAGTATTTACCACTTCCAGGTATGGTGCATGCTGCTCTAGTTTTACAGGAACATACAGGGTTGGCTGTTTTGAAAAGCTTTCTTTGTTGGGGGGAGCTTGGAAAAAAAGGGAGGCATTTTTTTAACCTTTGAACTGGGAGAATCTAGTGCAGTGGTGGCGAACCTATGGCACGGGTGCCAGAGGCGGCACTCAGAGCCCTTTCTGTGGGCACGCGCGCCGTCGCCCCAGTCCTAGGCCTTCAGCTGGGTTTTATAAAACCTTTTCGCTTTAGGCCTCCGCCGCCGTGTGCAAAAAAAAAAAGAAGGTTCAATCAATCAGTCAATTTCAACTTCTCGCGGGAAAAAAAAGATCTTGCAAAGTTGGAATTGATTGATTAAACTTTTTAGTCCCACCCAGTCTGCTGTTACCACTGCAGCCACGCCCACCCAATGGGCCACACCCACCCGGCACCCGACGATGCATAAGTGGGTTTTGGGTTGCAGTTTGGGCACTCGGTCTCTAAAAGGTTCGCCATCACTGATCTAGTGAATGTTGAAAGGTTAATGAACTGTAGTTTTCTTATTAAAAAGTCATAAAAAGTTTATGAACAGACAGTACAAAAGAGGGCATAGATCATAGAAAGATATTGGATGATATAGCTTTCACCTTAACTTGTTTCGTTGCCAAGTTATGTCTCGCTTGGGATATTGGGAGAATATAGTAGACTAGAAGTAACTTCAAGGCTGTCCTTGAAGCTTTCTGAGATTGACTGGTTGTGTGGCTTCCCAATACTCAAGCAAACGGAACCACTTCAGCAGTCTTTCCATGTACCCAGAGAGATATGGGAACCAGACCAGTAAAGCTCAGCGGTCTAAGTGAAAAAAAAATCTGGGGGAGGTGGGAAACAGAGCAAAGGCATAGAAACAAGCAGGCACATAGAAAAAAGGATACTGTCCTGTCCATGTGGATTAAATGGATATTCCTAAAACCTTCTTAATTTAGGGGGAAAAAACCAATCTCAACTTTTTTCTTCTGCTTTTCCCCAATGCTAGCAATATCTTCAAGGGCTCAGCTATTTGTATGTACAGCATGGCTGATGTGAGGCGGGTGTTCCTGGGCCCCTATGCTCACAGAGATGGTCCCAACTACCAGTGGGTCCCCTACCAAGGAAGAGTGCCGTACCCTCGGCCAGGAACCGTAAGTGCGCCTCCTACTGGAGAATCGGGTGATGCCAAAATGGCTACTTGGTATTGAATTGGGACATCAGGAATAACGTTCAGTAAATGGAATGGGAGAATTTCTCCTCTATTTAAATTGTAGCCTTTAGGTTTTCTGCAAAGCTACCTACAGTGGCTTAAAGATATAGTGATATCCTTTTGAAGGTAATAATCTTATAAATTATATATTGGAGGCTCTTGCTGCTCTCCTATTTATCAGATTTATACCCCTTACTTTCAACAATCCTATAGGGCAGGGGTTCTCAACCTTGGCAACTTTAAGACTTGTGGGCTTCAACTCCCAGAATTCCTCAGCTGGCTGAGGAATTCTGGGAGTTGAAGTCCACAAGTCTTAAAGTTGCCAAGGTTGAGAACCCCTGCTATAGGGCCAACTATTCCAGGAAATACACAGAGTTTATTTTTTTCTTTTTCGTGGAATGGTTAAACTTCAATATCTGGCTGAGCTATGGAAAACTAGCCTGAAATGTAGATAAAATAACAATGTCCGTAGCGGGGCATAGACCAGGGCTTTCATGCTCACCCTCTTATGTATCAGAATGAGATGACAAGACGGCTGACATAAGATGGTCAGGTCTTATGTATAATTTTACTCTATGTAAAAGGTTAATAGCATACCATCTTTTGGAGCTGAGCGTGAGTCATAGGTACTGTATGGACTTAATCAAAAATTGTCCTGGCAACAATATGGAAGTGATTTGCTACTGTATTCTTCTGGGTTGTTGCTTTTGTTGTTTTTACTTGCCAGGCTACTTAGTTGTGGTCTCTCTATTAAGTCCAAAACAATGCTGCTTCACAGTGGGAGACGACCGAGTTCCACAGTATTGTTTGCTTACTATTAGCCATTGAATAATGGGAACCACTTCTACAGAACATCTAGTCGCAAAGAGTTACGTTCTGCTGAAGAACTTGCCAGCAGAGTAGAAAGGTTGTATATCAATCACATCAGTCGGTCAATAGATTAATCCGGAACAATTGCACAATTTTGTGGTAAACACTAGAACCAAGGTAGGGTATCAGCCAAATGGTTTCCATTTTACACATTGGGCCTTTGAGGAGAAAATACCCACTTTGGAAAGTCCCACAGTGTTTTTATTATAAATTTAACACTTAATGAGCATCTGCTTGCTTGTAAATTATGAAGCCGGGTCATTTAAATGATAAAATCAGGTCATTGAACAAATGAAAAAAAAATATTGAAGATTATTCACACGTGCTCTTGAGTATGGCTCCCCAACTGCATGGTCCATACCTCGTACTCCTAAATTACTTTTCTTGTTCAATCCATTCCACGTCCATTCTCCGATTAATCATTATCTAATTAATGCAAGCAATCAGTATTGCACTCCATCTGGAAAATTAGGTCTGACTGAGAGACGGGCAGGCTGGAAGTCTTTTAAGCAGAAGATTGCTGCAGGGCTCTAGAAAAGGGTTGCCGATTTTTCCCATTGCCCAACCGCCGACATGCAGCCCCCAAGCTCTTCAACGAAGGGAGACCTTCTGCGTTTGTAACATACATTTGATCTGCAGCTCAGATGTTCCCCCATTGAAGAGTAACATTGTGATGTTGCTGAAGTAAATATTGGCTGTCCGAGTATAAAGTGATACCCAACATTTAATAAAACATGGCGAACTGACTTTCTAGAATCTTCTATCTCTTCAGTTTTTTTTCTTCAGGAAGGCAGATACGTGAGTGTATTATAGGTCGATACGTGTACCTTTAATTTTCTCTCTGATGAATTATTAGTAAATCAATGTCTATCGTAATATTTTTTTTCTGAATTGACCAAGATTATTATTTAATTATGAGAGTCAATTTGGTGTAATGGTTGAGGCATTGATCTAGAAACCAGGAGGCTGGGAGTTCTAACTCCTTAGCCACAAAGCCAGCTGGGTGACATTGGGCCAGTCACTCTCTCTCAGCCCTAGGAAGGAGGCAAGGGCAAAAGTTTCTTTTGTCAAGAAAACTGCAAGCTTGTGTCCAAGCAGTCTACAAGAATTGGACATAATTGAACAGAAGGGGGAAATATTTAATTATATTTTGCCTTTCAGGTGATATACATACATACATACATACATACATACATACACACACTTTAGGACATGGGTGTCAAACTCTGGCCCACGGGCTGGATGTGTGACGTGGAAGCCGTGCCCCTCCCAGCTCCGGCAAGGGGAAAAAAGTCACGATACGTCACGACACGTCACGTGACGCGGAAAGTTTGACACCCCTGTTTTAGGACTTCAGAAATTATCCAGCTCATTGCAAGAGTTGCATGTTTGAATTCATAGTGTAGTACATTAGTAGGAAACTGATTCAATCAAAACTCCAAATTGGATTAACTTCCCTAACATAAGTCGTATCACTAAATCAAATTGGTTTGCCTTTGTAGTGATTCAGCAGCTTAGAAAGGCCTCGGTTTGCATTTGCAACAGTTAAAGTGTTTCCTGAATATTTTGAGGTGTTTCTGGATACAAATCTGGAGTGCTGAACCAGTCAGGGCCTTCCCAGAAGGGCCTGACTAAGAGTAGCAGAGTAAAATTGTTGAGACTCTAGAAAGAGTACAGAGAAGAGCAACAAAGATCATTAGGGGACTGGAGGCTAAAACATATAAGGAACAGTTGCTGGAATTGGATATGTCTAGTCTAACGAAGAGAAGGACGAGGGGGGACATGATAGCAGTATTCCAATATCTCAGGGGTTGCCACAAAGAGGAGGGAAGTCAAACTATTCTCCAAAGCGCCTGAAGGCAGGACAAGAAGCAACGGATGGAAACTAGTCAAGGAGAGAAGCAACCTAGAACTAAGGAGAAACTTCCTGATAGTTAGAACAATTAACCAGTGGAACAGCCTGCCTCCAGAAGTGGTGAATACTCCAATACTGGAGGTTTTTAAGAAGAGACTGGACAGCCATTTGTCCGAAATGGTATAGGGTTTCCTGCCTGAGCAGGGGGTTGCACTCGATGACCTCCAAGGTCCCTTCCAACTTTATTATTATTATATTATTATTAAAATGGAACACACACACACATGTGGTCTGGGTGCTGCATTCCTGATAATGCTCTCGTGTTCTCTCCGCTAGTGTCCAAGTAAAACCTTTGGAGGCTTTGACTCAACCAAGGATCTACCTGATGAAGTCATCACGTTTGCAAGAAGCCACCCAGCCATGTACAATCCTGTGTTTCCTATTAATAATCGGCCCATTATGATCAAGACGGATTTAGACTCTCAGTTCACACAAATTGTGGTGGATCGGGTAGATGCGGAAGATGGGCAGTATGATGTCATGTTCATTGGCACAGGTAAGGCTTGTTTGTTCACCTGTTTTGTTTGACAAACCTGCTATGAAATGAAATGCAAAAATACCAAATTTCACACACCGTGAGAACTATGATTGACAGAGGAGCAGAAAGTGACACAAATCCCATTTGTTTTCTTCTGGCTTGTATGTGTCTACATCGAAACATAAATCCAAGAAATAAATAAGTAAAGAAAAGGCCTAATTTACATTTGGCAGCCACATCAGATAAATTGTTAAGATAAATTTTTTTAGGACTTTTCTTCAATTGGAAAACAAACAGCATATTGCTCATTTAATCTTCTCCTACCAATGAGAGCAGCAATACAAATGTGGACAGTTTTATCACTTTTAATAAACACCATCCTTTCTTACTTCTTTCTCTTCCAATAATATATTGGAAACATTACGCAGTGTTATAGATTTGTAAGTTATAAATTATAAGCTATGTTCTAAAACTTTGCTTGGCAGGAGGAAAACTAGTAAATGCCCCCAAAACATGAGTGTGGGTGTTTTTTTTAAAGAATATAATCAAACATGGAAGAATTTTTTTCCATAACAGAATAAATAAATAACATTGAAAGAGTCTGAGATGCACTGATCACTTGTGGGAGGGGGAAGTGTTTCTTTGAGTCATGCATCAATTAAAATGGGAGGATGCTAAAGTATGAGAACTTTGTTGTTAGTTGCGAAGTCATGTTCGATCGACCCATCCCGACCCCACGGACAATGTTCCTCCAGGCCATCCTGTCCTCTACCATCTTCTGGAGTCCATTTAAGCTCACGCCTACTGCTTCGGTGACTCCATCCAGCCACCTCATTCTCTGTCATCCCCTTCTTCTATTGCCCTCAATCTTTCCCAGCATTAGGCCCTTCTCCAGTGAGTCCTTCCTTCTCATTAGGTGGCCAAAGTACTTGAGTTTCAACTTCAGGATCTGGCCTTCTAAAGAGCAGTCAGGGTTGATCTCCTCTAGGACTGACCAGTTTGATCGCCTTGCAGTCTAGGGGACTCGCAAGAGTCTTCTCCAGCACCATAGTTCAAAGGCCTCCATTCTTTGGCGCTCAGCCTTTCTTATGGTCCAACTTTCACAGCCATACATTGCAACTGGGAAAACCATGGCCTTGACTATACGCACTTTTGTTGGCAGGGTGATGTCTCTGCTTTTTAGTATACTGTCTAGATTTGCCATGAGAACTAAGAAAACATTTCAAGCAACAAAGCGGGTTTTTTCCCTGAGAAAACACTGCTCTAAAACATCTTACATAATAGATTTATGAATATCAAACATCTAATAGGGTAATGTTATTTATAGGGTTATGTGGCTCAGAAAACGGGTACAATTCATTTGGATTGTTTTAACTGATTTCATTTAATGCTCCAGTTCCGTTCAAAAAATTGAATAGAATCAGGTCAATTGGATTTTGCTGTCCAGATCAATTGGGTGTTGCTTCCATGCTTTTAAACAGAGGAAATGTGCTTTCCAGAACTGTTTTGGAGGAAATTGATTCCCAGTGGTCAACTACATAACAAAATCAGACATTTATTATAAATGTTGACCACATAAACCTACTATTTTAACTATGGATTTAAGATCTATGACCTATCACTTTGCTTTTGTATGTGTGTACGTTGTGAGCTTCTGCACCAGAGATAAATTCCTTGTGTGTCCAATCACACTTGGCCAATAAAGAATATTCTATTCTATTCTATTCTATTCTATTCTATTCTATTCTATTCTATTCTATTCTATATTCCAATATCTATTCTATTCTATATTCCAATATCTATTCTATTCTATTCTATTCTATTCTATTCTATTCTATTCTATTCTATTCTATTCCTTATTCTGTTCTATTCTATTCTATTCTATTCTATTCTATTCTATTCTATATTCCAATATCTATTCTATTCTATTCTATTCTATTCTATTCTATTCTATTCTATTCTATTCTATGCTGTTCTGTTCTGTTCTGTTCTGTTCTGTTCTGTTCCATTCCTTATTCTGTTCTATTCTATTCTATATTTGCTTATATTGAAGTAGGTGCTCTTGTGCTCTTAGATATCTGGATTTAGAATTGCAGGCTAAATTAATAGGCTAAAATGAACTCTTACATGAACAAAAGTTCATTTCATATTCTCCAGCAAATTCAAATTTTAGTACATCCATCTGCATTTGTAACTTAATGGGAAATTAAAGAAAGATCATTTAGCACAGTCTGAGTCTGTCTGTCAGTACATGTACATTCATAACACCACATCCATCTTGTAAATTAAGTTATTCACCAAAAGCTTTCTGATCTGAAAAGAAAGGACTGATTCAGTTGTGTGAAACTGCTTGAAAAATTTACTCAGCTGAAGAAGCTGATCCTGAAGGCAGATAAAGTTTCGTTTCAGATGCTTGAGGCTCTAATATGTAACATGTTGTAATTTGGACCTCACAGACGTTATAAAATAATCATCACGGAATTTCTTTGGAATATGCATAACACATTCCAACTTTATCCCCTTCTGCTATCATAAAATCTTTTAAAAGTATAAGAAAAGCATTCTCACCCTATGCTATGTTGTTTTTTAAATCCTAATTTATTAAATAAAAAACCTTTTACCTAAGTATTGTTCACATTTTGTGCTGTCACACAATCCAGAGATAGCATTCAGCAAATGTTATACACTATATGCATTATATTTGTTGTATTTTAATGGGAGTTACAGTTAATTAGATGTCAGTTACTGTTTTGGTCTGTAGAGAATTCTCACTATCCTCTTTAGCTGGTAGATCCTGAGATACTTTGGAAGGTGCCATTAAATGTTCTTATTTCTTATATACCTTATACCACTTGCTAATTGCAATCTAGTCCATATTATGTGGAGATTTGATTCATCTGAGACTTCTGTTAGAGAATTATCCAACAAACCCTGTTAAAGGATTCTTTGGCCTGTGGATTCGGTTCTTCCAACAAGCTTTTTATGTCTCCGACAAAATTGCAGCATTCACTCATATCTCTTCTAAAGGGACACAATCCCTTCAAAGAACTTTTATAACCACTACAACATGGTGGAAAGCGTGTCAGTGTAAAATTAATACCCCCAGCTTAGACCAATTTCACTTTTTTTTAAAAAAAATCTCACAATTCAGACGATTATGATATGCTGTTAGCTCCCTTCCTACGGTCCATACCAATGTTCATGTTAGTATCTGCCCTTGAATTTTAACGCAGCAATTAAAATGTCAGAGTTGATAATGAATAATAAAACATAACCCTAGTTCAGGCAACACGTTCCTAATTTTAAATTCACATTTGTGGCAGCTGGTATTTCATTGAAAAGGGGTTCTTGTCCTGCTCTCTTGCTGGTAGCTATAATGCAGGGGTGTCAAACTCAATTTCATTGAGGGCCGCATCAGCATTGCGGTTGCCCTCAGGGGGCCATGTGGGTGTGGCCAGGGTGGGTGCGGCCTACTGGGCGGGTTTGGATTGAGTGGGTGTGGCCTATTGGGTGGGTGTGGCCAGCTCTATATCGTTCGCGTCAAGGGTGCCTGTGGGGGCCTGGGCAGGAGTGGGACAGATCTGAGGGTCTCTGGCAGAAGGGGGTGGGACCGGGGCAAGTGCCAAGGCATGGTCCACTGGAGGAGCCTCACTGTTCCTCTCAGGCCATGTGGGGGGGGGCTTATGTAGCTAAGACTGAATGCGTTTCAGCATAGATGGCCACCACAAAATTGTACATTGGTAAGGTGACCAACCGTCCTCCTTTAGGGAGGACAGTCCTCCTTTTGTAAGTTCTGTCCTCCCTCGAAAAGTGTCCTCCTACATGTCCTCCTTTTCGATATTTGAAGACTAATCTGCAGGGCCTTTTTTTTTTCTCATAGAACGCTCAGAACGGCATTCCGGCACCTTTTTTTGTTGGTTTTTTTTAAACTTTTGCATGAGCTGTGCTAGTCCCGCTATTGGCTTTCGAAAGCCAATAGGAATTGCTGCTGAGCACACCAAAACACCCGGCTGGCAAACTGCACATGCAAGTTGTCTGTATTATTGTTGCAATGAATACAATGTTTCTTTTATTTATGATATTTTTTTCTTCAATTTATTTGTGTCCTCCTTTTCATTGTAAAAAAGTTGGTCACCTTAACATTGGCTCCTGGCCAGCCTGGGCCAGGGCCAAGGCAGAGGGGGCCGTTCCCTCACTGTTTCCAGGATGGCTTCATGGGCCACATGAAACCACTTCGCGGGCCGCATCCGGCCCCCGGGCCTTGTGTTTGACATGTCTGGCTTCAGACCTCTCAGATCCTGGGTGGGTTTTTTTTTTCATTCAAATATTTTATCCTAATTCCTCTTACAGTTGAGGACTTTGGGATTGTTTTGGAAGCAAACCTGCATTATGACTGCATTTTCTGAAAGATTGTATAACTGTAATGTGAAAACAAGACTTCTTTTGAATTAAAGTCATCCTATTAAAACACAAATGTTCATTTCTTTTTTTCAGATATTGGGACTGTTTTGAAAGTGGTTTCAATCCCAAAGGAAACCTGGCATGATCTGGAGGAAGTGTTATTGGAAGAGATCACGGTCTTTCAGGTGAGGGAAAATACAGGTATTATATAAATATATATGGGCCCTTCCTTTATAAACTCAACCTGCAGCTATCTGGGAAGGTGACAGTCCTGTGTGTGTGTGTGTGTGTCTGTGTGTGTGTGTGTCTGTGTCTGTGTGTATAATCTGTCATTCCCCCCCCCCATTTGCTGGAATGTAAAAGGCCAGCAGATACGACTGTTTGCAATTTGCAATTGAAATCATCTGTATGCTTGAAGGTCTCCTTGCCTATCTTTTCACTCCCAAAAATAATATACAAAATTTATTCTACATATGGGCAAACGATGTTAAGGCAAGGGTGTAGCGGAAGGGTCTATTTTTCAGATGCCAAAATGTTCCCATGACATAGCAATTAAGAGGCATTCTTCTGATGAAGTGCATAGCTTGAACACTGTCAGCCTCATTACAGGACTTGATTACTGAGACATTTACTTATTTATTTATATAAACTGGTCCAGGGTCCTTGGCAATTGGTGACCAAAAGAGAGGAGAATAAAATGTATCTATGCTGCAATTGTACTGTGGGTCTAGTTCCGGGCTAGGCAACCTTGGCTCTTTTATGACTCGTGGACTTCAACTCCCAGAATTCCTGAGCCAGCCATGGAATCCCAGGAAACTCTCCCTTTCCCCTCAGCATGGCTGGCTCAGGAATTCTGGGAGTTGAAGTCCACGAGTCATAAAAGAGCTAAGGTTGCCTACCCCTGGTCTAGTTGATTAAATTTAAAAAAAAAAAAAATTAAATCAAACGAGTTTAAATTTAATTTAATTGAAATTTAAAAATATTTTCCTCCTTAGTTACTTACTTCGGTTAGCATCTAGTCAAGGATTCATTTAAAATCAGAAGCCCCCTCCAGTCAGAGAGCCCTTCCTGAGGGGAGAATGCTTCCCCCAGCTATAGGTCGCTCCTACCCATTTCCCAGCCTCATCCTCAAAATATCAGGCTGCAAAAGAATCACATGTAAGCCCCAGAACTGCTGCTGCTCCTGCAAGTTTCTGTAAATAATACTCAGCTACCAGAATGAGCACGATGGAGGCAACATCAAATGCAGATCCCTGATTGGGGTGCAGTATGGCAGGTTGACTCACTGCTCACACTGCCGGCAGTTTGATCCTGACCCGCTGAAGATTGACTCAGCCTTCCATCCTTCCTGGGGTGGTAAAATGAGGACCCAGATTGTTGGGGGCCATATGCTGACTCTGTAAACCGCTTAGGGAGGGCTATGAAGCACTGTGAAGTGGTATATAAGTGTTAAGGTAATGATTTAGAAGCTAACCAGCTTGTATGAATGGTGCAATGTTAGGAATGACTTAGCAGGAGTCTGTATCCCTTTAAGAGCTTGAGTATAAAAGGGAAGGCCTTGCTGGAGTCTTTCTCTCTTATCCGTTTCCTGCTGTGATTGCTGTGTATTGGAGTTTGCTGAATCACCACGTGTATGTATTTTGTTCCTAGTGTATATTTGTAGATATTGTAATATAAACCACCGTTTAATACAAACCACTGTTTACTATATTTACTCCTGGGTTACCTCAGCACAATAGGACTGTGCATGCCCTGACAATAAGTCTGAGTGCTCATGCTATTAGGGAATTAAAGAACATACGTAGTTTCAATACTTAGACTTGCCCTGAAATTTCAACACTGCATTTCTACCAGCAAGGAGTGACCCTGAGCCTTCCTCCTCCTCCTCCTCCTCCTCCTCCTCCTCCTCCTCCTCATTTTTCTCTTACCAGTTTCAGTAGCATTCAAGGAAACAACCATTGAAAGTGGCTTTTAAATCCTAATAAGATGGAACTTATTTTTGCTAAGTCATAGTTAACAAAGAAGGAAAGAGGGAATTTTTACACTGGAGATGGTATTGATTTGTTGGTTTATTGATTGGTTGATTTTATTTCCCATCATGATTCTGAGGCTCTCAGCCACAGTATGCATCTCCATAATATCCTCTGTTTTCCATATTTCTGGAAGGCTAGAAGGATAAAAGCCAATTCAGTTCAAGCAGGAAGCTCCTCCAAAGAGTGGGCACTGTGGAAATAGAGAAAGTGGACCAAGAAGTTAGGCAGATAAATTCCCACATCAGAAGACATTCCTGAAAATATTACAATGTCATATTGCCGAAACTCAAGTTTGTAAACGGTAGAGATACATCTGCATTGTAAAGACACATTCTAACTTAAGAAGGTACACTGAATTTGGGAACCTTTGAAATGCATCCATAGCAACCACGTCCGCACAAATGTTTTAAGGCATCCAGATATCACCCTATTAAGTAAAGCAGCTCCTTAAATCATCTTTGGTTTTAACTCTTTTTTTTGTTTTTTGTTTCAGGAACCCACACCTATTTCAGCCATGAAGATTTCCACGAAGCAGGTAGGTACAAACAGAAGCTCAAAATTCTTAAATATTTATTGAATTTTCAAAATGCTTCTCCACCCCATTCTCTCTTCATAAATATTTATGGTTTCTCACATGAAATCCTAAAAGCAAGAAAATGCAAAGTTCTTTTTGATGCTTTCCTGAAAGTGAAGTGAAACTACAAGCGTATGCATTCTCACTGTTTTAAGAATTGCGTTAATTTTAATGAGTCCTTAAAAGATGTAAAAAAGATGCTAAGACTCTAGAAAGAGTACAGAGAAGAGCAACAAAGATGATTAGGGGACTGGAGGCTAAAACATATAAGGAACGGTTGCTGGAATTGGGTATGTCTACTTTAATGAAGAGAAGGACGAGGGGGGACATGATAGCAGCCTTCCAATCTCTCAGGGGCTGCCCCAAAGAAGAGGGAGTCAAGCTATTCTCCAAAGCGCCTGAAGGCAGGACAAGAAGCAACGGATGGAAACTGATCAAGGAGAGAAGCAACCTAGAACTAAGGAGAAATTTCCTGACAGTTAGAACAATTAACCAGGGGAACAACCTGCCTCCAGAAGCGGTGAATGCTCCAACACTGGAGGTTTTTAAGAAGAGACTGGACAGCCAATTGTCTGAAATGGTATAGGGTTTCCTGCCTGAGCAGGGGGTTGGACTAGATGACCTTCAAGGTCCCTTCCAACTTTATTATTATTATTATTAAAGCAGCAGCATCTTTTTTTTTTCAGGCTGTTTTATGATGGTGGGCTTGCATTAGGGTTTCCCAGTCCTAGTTGAATTTTACAGCGATTCAAGCTAAAATTGGGCTCTTTTTTTCCCAGGTCCCACTGATTGACTAGTTTTCAATAAATAATAATAATAATAATAATAATAATAATAATAATAATAATAATGATGATGATGATGATGATGATGATGATGATGATGATGATAATAATAATAATAATAATAATAATAATAATAATAATAATAATAATAATAATAATAATAAATAATAATAATAAAGTTGGAAGGGACCTTGAAGGTCATCTAGTCCAACCCCCTGCTCAGAAGCTTTGGCTGGGGGAGTTCTGGCGAAGAGCCTTTTCTGCCATGGTTCCCACCCTATCGTATCCTTCGAGATGAGATCAGCCCTCACCCTCTTGGTAATAATAATAATAATAATGATAAAGTTGGAAGGGACCTTGGAGGTCATCTAGTCCAACCCCCTGCTCAGGCAGGAAACCCTACACCATTTCGGACAAATGGCTGTCCAGTCTCTTCTTAAAAACTTCCAGTGTTGGAGCATTCACCGCTTCTGGAGGCAGGTTGTTCCACTGGTTAATTGTTCTAACTGTCAGGAAGTTTCTCCTTAGTTCTAGG
>NW_015389272.1:0-3801 GCF_001527695.2 Protobothrops mucrosquamatus
TTAGCAATCTCAGTTAGCTTCGTGTTACTAAACTTTACACCTCTTCCTCAAACTATATTAGCAAACCTATGGATATTAAACTCAAATGGAACAACATGTGGGCAAACATATATCATATGTATAAATATTCCCATCATTATTTTACACTTCTAGCATAAGGGATAAAATAAAATCAAGTATTAATTTCAATCAGAGGTCAGCATAAAATATAATCAGGAAAAAGTACAGCCATCATAATGAAGCTGACAGATAGATTTTTTAAAGATTCCTTAATAAACAAGAAAAAAAATTGTTGGATTAATCTCATTTTAAATTCAGGAGAGACATACCTAAGATTATTATCCATTAATCCCAAATTTGTTTTCTGCCTTTAAGAACTTCTCCATTATTCCTTTGGATAAATATATTCTGCCTTTTTAATATTTCCCAAAATATTTCTTTCTCTGGATTCTTCCCATAAATTAAAAAAACCCTGCAGAATTATGGCTGAAATAGAGCTAGGACCCAACCATCTAATTGCCCCATGATAATGTTTACCTTGATCCCTTGAATTCCACAGAAAGTTGAAGGAAGGAAGGAAGGAAGGAAGGAAGGAAGGAAGGAAGGAAGGAAGGAAGGAAGGAAGGAAGGAAGGAAGGAAGGAAGGAAGGAAGGAAGGAAAAAATTGTCACTCATTGGCAATTTCTACTCTTTTGCTAACTGTAAGAGAATACAGTAAAGTTACCTGAAAAGATAAAGTTCAAGTTAGATAAAAAAAAAAATAGTATTTAATGATAGAAATGAGACTAAACTGCTGTGACTGTTGAGAAGCCAATAATTTATGATATATACCAATAATTTCCATTTTATGAGTCTCAGTTAACATTATATATCAGATGCATAACAGGAAGTAAGTTCCAGGTTAGCAGACCAAATCTTGATATAATAACAGTATTTGTCTTTTACATATGCTCAAAGTTCTTCAGCCTCATTTTCAAACTTTATTGCTTAATTTCCATGAAGCTTGCACAATAATGCAGCTGTGAACGTGTCTTAAAAACATTCCAAGCATCCATTAGACTGTCTGGGAAAAAAAAGTCAGTATGTTGTTTTTCTTTTTTATAAAAGTAGATCATTTAAAGATGCATTTAAATTTTACCACTTTGGGGGGGGATTACAATGATTATTTATTCATTTATTTAATTTGATGCCACTCAGTTCCAAAGAACTCTAAGTGGCAAACAAAACACAAAAGCAATATAAAAGCAAACCAGACCAAACCAAACTCAGACATGGTCAACCAGACAAGAGCAAGATAATGAATCCAGCAAACTTTAAAACATCTCTCCAAGGCCAATAGGGCAGGAACCATCCAAGTCTTTCTCCAACAGCACTCCAGGTATCGCCTCTGGCACAACATCACCTGGAGCTCCTTAGTGAACCAATATATCTCCTGGATCAGCACATTGGGAAAGACCACATAGAGGTGATACAGTCAAGACTCCACCCAACCATTCCAGGCATTGACTAAGGCAGGGCTTTCCAACTTGGCAACTTGACTTCATGGCTGGCTGAGGAATTCTGGGAATTGAAGTCCACAAGTCTTCAAGTTGCCAAGTTTGGAGACCCCTGGACTAAGGCTTCAGCCAAATCATACATCAGATCTTCAGGAACCCCGTAGGTCCACCAAACATACCATATCTCCCTACAGGGAAGATTGACACCAGTCAGCCAGAGAGTGATCTCTCCATGACAATGGACTGGTGTCAACGTTCTCCACTATTAGAGGACATCGCAGCTACTTCAAGACAAAACTCAGATTGAGTGTTCTGTATGTGTTGGGCCATTATGAATCAGGACTGGTGTTAATGGGCTGTGAGAATAAGCTTGAGGATCAGGAAGAAGACAGTGATCAGATAGAAGAAGTCTGTGTGGCAACAGGAATTATAATTATTCATCAATTATAATTCGATGAAGCATCTCTGACTTGACTGTCTCTAATTCTCTTGAACGTAAAGGCAAGGAAGGGAGAGCACATTCAAACTTTCAAGGTTTTGTTACTGTCAAAATTAGTACTAGGACTCATAAATTTGATTTTCTGGTCTGGACTACCTTGAATTTCTGGCACAGGTCCATGGTTGCCTCAGAGGCTTTGAACTCCTGCAGCCAATAGGCAGCAGGTTTTATTTTCATAATTAATAGTGCTACTATTAAATATAGTATTGGCTAGCGACTGTAGTAATAGACTCAGGAGTACATGTATGCATTCTCTTAATTGATATACTAAGAAATAAACACAGGAACAAATCTGACAAATATACCTTAAATGATAGTTCTAGCTTCAATGTCTTTCCAGGTGCACCACTCCTAGAGATCCTTGGGAAATGTATAATTAGCCCAATTAACTGGATGACAACAAAGACACAAAATGTTTTGAATCAACTCCAAAATAAGCTTTTCCTTCCTCTGTAACTATGAATCATTTTTGACACAAACAATGCCACTAATTTTTCTTTTCAACAGACTCTCCCATCAAAAATGCGTTCATTACAAAGTTCAAAGGAGTTTGCTTTGAAGAAGTGTGTCCAGGTCTGGAGTTAGACTTCAGTCAAGGTTATACATGTGTGTGTATGTGCGAGAGATGTATAATTTGTTTCTTACTTCATTTCTACCCTGGGAGCAAAACCAGCATACATGAGATTGTCCTCTAATTTCAATTCAACAATAACTTTGTGAAGTAGGATAGACGTAGAGAAAAAGACCCTGGGAGCTTTGTGGTCAAAGTTAGATCGTTCCAACCATGATTCCAACATTGTGGTGACAACACAGGCAGCAATTACACCTTTGTGCTCCTGTGTATATAAATCATGGCATTTGAGTTGACATTATGACATCAAAATATGAACTATCGCAACCCGACTATTGGCTGGGTTCAGATGCCCCATTAAATCATAATGTTGTCTGGGTTTGGTTCAACAGATTATAAGGATTCATAAACTAGGTCCCAAGGACCTATTTTTCTAAATTATAAACTGTAATTTATGATGTAGCATGTTGTGCAAGTCTAGCTAACTGTGATTATTCAACAAAGCACGATTGAAGGAACCATGGTTTAGCATAATTACGTTCACACTAGTCCCATTCAGGTCATCTGAGGAAGGACAGATCCATTTCTCCAAAACTGTCAAGCAGATCCCTCTTCTCCTGAGAACTTACAAGACTTTTGGAAAGAGGGGAATGTAAAGCAGCCATGCCAAGCCATCAGGCAGATCCCAAGAGGAATGATGCATCACCCTGGATTATCTAGTTCACAAGCAGCATGCCTTGCTTCTTTGTAGTTTATTGCTTAGCTAAGTTTGCACATTGTTGCAGTAAATCATAAATTATCGAGGCCCGTGTTAAGATTAAAGACACAAGCCATAACGGAGTCTACCATCTGAAGAGGTGTTTGACAACACTAGATACTCTTGTAAGGCGAATGTGATGCACCATCATTCTCATGCAGGTTTTCTATTATAACAAAATCCTCAAGAAGGCAGCAAAATATGTTGCAGAAAACAAAACAAAACACTTCAACTTTCTCTCAATAAATCCTACCCACTGCTTTGGAATTCTCTCCTTTGCTTAGCCCAAGAATTCAGAAAATTTCAGCAAGTGATTATGCCCATCAAAGTGAGTGCCAACTTGTAGGGACCACATAGTCCATAAGTCACCTTCTTCAGGATGTTCTGTCCTCGGTCTTGTCCTTCAGATCTAAAAATGCGCCCAAAACTGCTGTAATTAAGTACGTCTGGTTCTCTTCTTTCTCTTCTAAGTTTTTCT
>NW_015389272.1:3967-7393 GCF_001527695.2 Protobothrops mucrosquamatus
CTTAGCCCAAGAATTCAGAAAATTTCAGCAAGTGATTATGCCCATCAAAGTGAGTGCCAACTTGTAGGGACCACATAGTCCATAAGTCACCTTCTTCAGGATGTTCTGTCCTCGGTCTTGTCCTTCAGATCTAAAAATGCGCCCAAAACTGCTGTAATTAAGTACGTCTGGTTCTCTTCTTTCTCTTCTAAGTTTTTCTGTGTGTGCAGAAACTATTCTGCCTTGAATTTTGATGAGAATTTTGAACGTTCTTCCAAGATGAATTTTCTTGGGAGAAGTTACCACTGCTGAATTTGATATGTACTTTATCATGTGATATGAAGCTCTTTTTTAATTCTAAGGACCAGGTTAGATTTGAGCATTGATAGCTGTCTTTCAGTACATGAAGGGCTGTCACAAAAATAACACAGATTTCTAGATCTAGAACCAGGCAAAACCTCAAGTATCTATGCAGCTATAAACAAAGCTCCATCCAGACTTGTGGTGTGCTTGTTTCAAACCAGGCGAGATGGCAGATGCCTGGTAGATCCCACCGCTTCAGAATGTTTTTACAAGGCTCTTTAAAACCGGCTGATCTACTCTGTTTTTAAATAAACGGAGTGTCCATTTTATTTTATCTTAATCCTTGCAGTTCTTCTGGTAGTTTTTTTTTCCTGTTGGCTTGATCAGATGTCTCAAAAGGCAACAGAAAAATATTTGGAACACATAAAATAATAAAATTAAAATGTAGCAATTTCTCTAGCAACATAACGTCGAATGTAATTTGTTCCCTGTGTCACCAACAAAATATGGAAACGCTTAAGCTTTCAGGAAGAGTTATTTGAGGATTTGGAAACTTTTGGCATTCCCACATTGTAAGCAAAAGTTTTCTGTGTTATTAAGTGAGGAATATGAAACAGTTTTTTTTGGTCTCCCATTTCAGACAAACCGATAACAGATAAAATATCAATAGGATCAATTGCCCCTGCTATACCAGCTTTCCTAATCTGGCATTGTCCAGACAATTTAGAATGCAATTCCCTCCACTCCCACGTATATGTGTTGCTGGAGTTGATGGGTATTGAAATAAAATATATTTGGGTGCAACTGAACTTGGAAAGGGAGAACCAAAAAACTTTCCTCTTGAAAGTTAAGCTCCTTTCTCAGAGATTTCTTTGGTTTATCTGCCATTTAGAAAGAATCAAGAATTTGTGTCACAGAGATTAGAAAATTCTTACTGAAAGACTCTATCATGAAGGTTCCCATTTGCACCAGGAAAAATAGCTAATAAGCCAATGAAAATTCCTAGAGCAGGGGTAGGCAACCTCGACTCTTTTATGACTCGTGGACTTCAACTCCCAGAATTCCTGAGCCAGCCATGCTGAGGGGAAAGAGAGAGGTTTCCAAGCTGAGCCATGCTGGCTCAGGAATTCTGGGAGTTGAAGTCCTCGAGTCATAAAAGAGCCGAGGTTGCCTACCCCTGTCCTAGAAGTTGCACTGATTTTGAACTTGCTCAGTCTGCAGATCATAAAACAGCAATAGGACTTCCCACTAAGATTTCACTGGATTTAAATTGGTCTCTGTGAACATCTCTGGTGGAGATAAAAAAATCAAAATGGTGGCTGCACTTCTCCCCTTAGTTTAGATCTCCTCTCAGCAAGATTGATTTACCATTTCTGCCCAGATAGGTCTTCCTACCTAGCCCCAAAATTGAACATCTGCACCATATTTGAACTCTAGTTTAATCACCTGGAGAACCTTTTTTTGATAGACTGAATTAGAAAATTGGGAAAACCAAAGTGGTGATGCATCACACTTCAATACAACTGTCATGACTCATGAGCATATCATGGAACAGGTCATAATGATTATGCTCATAAATAAAAATATATGACAGTGAGGACTATTTTTTTAAAAGGCCAAATCAGCTACAATTTTGAAACTGTTCAGAATTTAACAATTAACTATCGTAGATTTCTTTGCTAACTCTACGAACTTTGGGAAGAAACACTTCAGTGCCCCATCATCGTAATTATGTTTTGTGTGGGTGGAATTTGCATCCCTTATGGAACATGAGGTGCTGGAAAATCTCAAAGCACTACATTATTAGCACATGCCTGGGAAGGTTGAAGGAAATAATTTTTTTCCAGCAAAATTATAACTAAGCGTTCAAACATTCATGATTATTTTATCTCGTTCAGGGGTTGGATCAGCATACTTCCACTGAAGTTGCTATTTGCAAATTAAAATCATAAATTTCTTGGCATTCACTGGACTGATTTTCTTAAGACCACATCTTGTTAGCTGTCATAGGCAAGAGATAAAGAAAGGCTAGAAAAGCACTTAATTAAGGGAATAAACAGACAGACAGATAGTTTAAAAAAGAAACTATGTCCCACATGTAAAAAACAAGAAAAAAGTCAAGGAAATGATTGGCCCATTAGTGGGAGAAAGTGGCAAGAAGGTGACAAGCAACAGGGAGAAAGCAGAAGTATTTAACTCATTTTTTGCATCCATCTTTACACAAAGGGAAAAAACAGCCCAGCCTATTAAAAACAGTACCGCAAAAAACAGATTAGAAACACAAGTTAAGATAGGCAAGAAAATGGTAAGTGAGCACCTGTCCAGCCTAGACAAGTTCAAATCATCAGGACCAGATGGATTACACCCCAAGGTTCTCAAGGAATGGCAGATGTGATCTCAGAACCATTGAACTATATCTTTCAAAGATCCTGGAGCACTGGGGAACTACCAGAGGACTGGAAAAGAGCTGATGTAGTTCCCATCTTCAAAAATGGGAAAAAAATGGATCCAGGAAATTACAGACCTATCAGCCTGACCTCCATACCTGGGAAGATTCTGGAAAAGATAACCAAACAACGAATCAGCGAACACCTAGAGGCAAACAAACTCATTACCAAAAGCCAACATGATAATTTAATCTCTTTTTTTTTACCATGATGAAGAACATTTTTAGATACTCCACCATGGAATCCTATGACTCTGAGCATGAAGGACTCACATAGCTTACTTGTGACTCTTCGGATGGCCATTAGATGGCAGTAAAGAATTGCATGCAATTCCATTCCTTTGCTACCATCTACTGGTCACCAATGTATTGCAAATCAGATCTACTATCTTCTGCAGTTTACAGTAGTTCTAAAATCATAGAACCATTGGCTAGAAGGGACCTTAGAGGTCTTCTAGTCCAACCCCTTACCCTAGGCAGGAGACGTTGTACCATCCTGGTCCAATGGTTGTCCAGTCTATTCTTAAAAGCTCCAGCGATGGAGCATCTAAAATTCTGGAAGGCAAGCTATTCAATTGATTGATTGTTCTCACAGTTAGAAAAAAATTCCTTAGTTATAGGTTGGGTTTCTTTTTAACGAGTTTCCACCCATTATAGTGTGGGAAGTCAGCCCCCCAGAGAAGGAAAACATTTAAAGG
>NW_015389272.1:7549-37970 GCF_001527695.2 Protobothrops mucrosquamatus
AAAAGCATGCCCAGTTTTCTTAATAGCCCCAAGTCTCCCTCCCCCAAGCAGAAACCAGCTCTATAGAAATGCAGATGTAAATAATCCAGGAAGGTTGAAGCTGGAAGATTAAGAAGACAAAGACACCTAAAATCTACATACCCCACCCAAACTCTAAGACAGGACATAATAGGGTTAACCCACAGATGCCAAAGGGCACACCCAGACTCAGGTCAGAATATATGACACAGGAAATACAAAGCCTAAAACAGGAACAGGAAACAACCTCAAGAGCTCCAGAGGGTATAAAAACCCACTCCCTACATGTGCTCTCCCTTTTTTTCCAGAGCCATCTTTCTGTCTGGCTCTCCTCTCCAATAAACTGCAACCTTCTTTCTAAAGCAGTCGCCATGTTGTTTATCCCCGACTTGGACTGAACCATGTTGAAGACTTTTCCTTCAACAACAGCTTGTCCTAGCCACAGGTATTTTGGAGAATAGTTGACCCCCTCTTTTTTGTGACAGCCCCTCATGCACCGAAAGACAGCTATCGATGCTAAACCTTTCTTTCTTCCTGTCTTGTTGAGCAATATCTTATACGTGATCTATCTTAAAATTTGTAGGACGTCTTCATGTCTGTTACAAGACAGTGTGAAAAAGTAGAACGGAATTATATTCTTTATTGTAGGAACTGTAGTGGTGATTCCTGGCAGGAAACACAACTGAAATAAACATTGAGAAACTCTTGGCAATTGGAAGAGTTTGCATTTTCATCTCAACTTAAGGGAATTCGGCAAACTGAGTACATTTCTAAAGGGTTACTGTTAGAGAAAATATTATTTTATCCACCCACTTGTCTTTGGGCCTCTTGGCTAACTACCAGGTGATCCACCCAAACTTGAACTCTGTTTCATTACTGTGCCTTGCAGCTGTAGTAGATGACTATCCGAGTTATATGAAACATGTTGGTAACATTATCCACAAAGGACCACTTTCTTTGTCTATCCTACTTAACGAAGCAGCTGTGTACCAAGTATTGACCAATGCTGGGAAGAAGCTGTCTGGAAGCTCAAAAGATCTTCATAGGTCAAAGCAAATACTCTATTAGGACTGTAAAAGTATGCCATCACCAGTTCCTCTGGAGAGTAGATTTGATGCTTTTACCCCAAATAATTCCATGCTAGGCCAATTTCTACTCTCTCTGAAGCCTGGAGAAATGGCCCAAATTCTCTTCAATCAGAATAGAGCTGGAAGAGACGTTGGAGATCTTCTAGTCCAACCCCCTGCTCAAACGGGAGACCCTATACCATTCCAGACAAGTGGCTGTCCAGTCGCTTTTTGAAAACCTCCAGTGATGAAGCACCCACAATTTTTGAAGGCAAGCTGTTCCACTTGTTCGTTTTTCTCACCGTTAGGAAGTTTCTCCTTAATTCCAGGTTGCTTCTCCCCTTGATTCATTTCCATCCATTGTTTCTTGACCTGCCCTCTGGTGTTTTGGAAAATAGATTGACCCCCCCCCTCTTCTTTGTAGCAGCACTTCTTATTTTGAGGTTCTCTCATTTCAATAGTCAGATAATAATAATAATAATAATAATAATAATAATAATAATAATAATAATAATAATAATAATAATAATAATAATAATAATAATAATAATAATAAAAAAGTTGGAAGGGACCTTGGAGGTCATCAAGTCCAACTCCCTGCTCAGGCAGGTATCCCTATACCATTTTGGACAAATGGCTGTCCAGTTTCTTCTTAAAAACTGCCAATGTTGGAGCACCCACAACTTCTGGAGGCAAGTGGTTCCAACTGGTTAATTGTTCTCACTATCAGGAAATTTCTCCTGAGTTCTAGGTTGCTTCTCTCCTTGATTAGTTTCTATCCATTGCTTCTTGTCCTGCCTTCAGGCGCCTTGGATAATAGCTTGACTCCCTCTTCTTTGGGGCAGCCCCTGAGATATTGGAAGACTGCTATCCTGTTCCCCCTCGTCCTTCTCTTCATTAAACTAGACATACCAAATTCCAGCAACCGTTCCTTATATGTTTACTGCATTTTTTTTCCCAGATATCCTTTTGTCTTCTCCGGTGCTTCCTGAAATGATCGTAGAAGGCTTGTTAGGAATTTAGAACAACTGGAAGGCATCTTTTAGCCATCTTCTGCTTCTAATTTCAGTCCCCTATCTGCCACTGTTTACTGTAACAATTTTTTTTAAAAAAGGGATTATACAAGAGTAAATGAGCTAGATTGAAACTTGTCCTGTCAGAATGGGAAGACAAATAACAGCATTTTTGGAGGATCTCCAAACTTCTCCATCCTAGGCTGTTGGGGGGGGGGGGGAAACACAGTTTTTGGACCCTGAAATGTCAAAGCAGTTAAATCAAGTATACTTGCTACATTTCCCACTATACTGAAGCCAAATCTTTCCCTTTGTTTCCAGAATTTTTTTTTTATTTTTTACAAATCTTAGTCTCAGAATGTGAACCTGAAACTACTATTCTGTTGAAATCTCCTTGGCAAAAGGGGTAGCATGGCGCAAAATAAGATCATGTTTTTAAAAAATGAAAACCGGATCCACATTTATCAAATAGGGCCAAGTTACAGACTAGAATTTGGACAATATTTGGAACGTGTTTAAAATGTTTGAGGTTTAAAAATAATTTTTCATTTTGCTTTTTTTTAAAAAAAAAACTTTTTTTATTTTTTATGGCTTCCTTGTGCAGTAGTACTTGTTACTTTAAAAAGGAGACGCCTCTTGATTCAAGTTATTTGGACAGTTTTCAATTGAAGTCACCTAAGAGCAGGGGTAGGCAACCTTGGCTCTTTTATGACTCGTGGACTTCAACTCCCAGAATTCCTGAGCCAGCATGGCTCGGCTTGGAAACCTCTCCCTTTCCCCTCAGCATGGGCTGGCTCAGGAATTCTGGGAGTTGAAGTCCACGAGTCATAAAAGAGCCAAGGTTGCTTACCTCTGCCTAAGAGAATCTTGGAGCCATTTAGACTACAACAGTGTTTCTCAACTTTGGCCCTGTTGGAAGAAAAGTCTTCGTCCTGGTTCATCCAAGCTGGGAATAAACATGGCAACTGCTTTGGGAAGAAGGTTGTAGTTTATTGGAGAAGATAGCCAGACAGAAAGATGGCTCTGGCAGGAAAGAGAAGTGAAAAAAAAGGGCTGAGCACATGTAGGAAGTAGGTTTTTATACCCTCTGGAGCCTTTTGTTTGGAGTTGTTCCTGTGGCATGAACTTTGACCTGTCTGAGTGTGCCTTTCTGGTATTCTGATGGTGATGGGTCAATCTTATTATGTCCAAAGGTCATATCCTGCTTCCCTGGGGCTGATGATTCTTAGAGTTTGGATGGGGTATGTAGATTTTAGGTCTTTGTCTTCTTAATCTCCTAGCTCCGTGGATTTACATCTGCATCTCTATAGAGCTGGTTTCTGCTTGGGGAAGGGAGACCTGGGGCTATTAAGAAAACTGGGCATGCTTTCCTGCATTTTTAAGATCCTCTAAGGAAATATATTTTCTGCCCTTTTAATATTTCCTTCTCTGGGGGGCTGACTTCCCACAGCCCCTTGAGGATGGGTGGGCTTCAACTCTCAAAATTCCCCAGCCAGCTTTGGACTACAAGGTGCCATCTTGACTTTAAATGAACTACCCTTTTTTCTCAATATTACTTCATTGCATTTTATATTTTCCTGGTATCAGCGTGAATTAGAAATCTGAAGATAGAAAAGGAATTGTGATTAAAAGGGAGGAACCAAAACTATCTCATGGATTTCATTTTCATGTAAAACCAGTAACTGAGCAGAGTCTATTACTTTTTTCAAGATACTTTACTACAGCAACGGTCCCAAACCTTTTGGACACCAGGGGCCGGTTCTGTGAAAAGATGTTTTTCCACAGACTGGAGGGGTGGTGGTTTTGCATGCTTTGGGGCTAGTTGGGGCCTTGCTTGTTCGCATGACCCGGTTTCTAGCACACCGCTGCCCAGTGCCAGTCCCTGGACCAGGGTTGGGAACCCCTGCTGTACGGCACGATAAATGTGACCCAGAATCATCTGCTTTAATATTTTACCTATCAAACTCAATTTGCACATTTGATTAAAACAAAGGAAGAAATTAATCTATATTTCCTGACAGTTAGAACAATTAATCGGTGGAACAACTTTCCTCCAGAAGTTGTGAATGGTCCAACACTGGAAGTTTTTAAGAGGAGATTGGACAGCTATTTGTCTGAAATGGTTTCCTGTCTGAGCAGGAGGTTGGACTAGAACAGGGGTAGGCAACCTTGGCTCTTTTATGGCTCTTAGACTTCTGGCTCAGGAATTCTGGGAGTTGAAGTCCACGAGTCATAAAAGAGCCAAGGTTGCCTACCCTTGGACTAGAAGACCTCCAAGATCCTTTCCAACTCTGTCATTCTATTCTATTCTATTCTATTCTATTCTATTCTATTGATCATAAACTTCTTAAATAGACATCAGTGACTCAATCAATGCACTATTTGTCTGGAATGCTCAAGCAGGAGATTGGACTACAAGACCTCTAAGGTATCTTCCAAACCTGTTATTCCACGTTCTATGCTATTTTCTGTCCTAAAGCTCCTTCCAAAGAGCTTCACTGAAATTGAAGAGCCTTGATTCTACAGTCCCAAGAGGGAGAAAAGCTCCCCATTGACTTCAGCTGGATTCCTTGCCCGCTAGCTCTCTTCAGAGTATAATCATCAACCACAATTTCTTTATTTTTTAATTCAGAGATAAATGTCCCAACTGGCAATGCTACACAGAGAACAGACACACCAAGAAATAGATTCTTCTTATAAAGCCACAGATACTCTGGTATATATGAACAGAAAAAATAAATTCAAATACCATTAATATAATACCAGCCCCCTACAATGGGGAAGCTTTTGACCTATGAGAAATATTTGGCTAACTTTAAGGACAACGGAGGGCAGTGATTTTTTTTTTTTGCTGGGAAAGCACAGATAAGAGCTAAGTTCACTGAACACAACCAGGCTTTCTCCAAGGATGATTCACTGAATAAATGCAACTGGATGGGTTTGCACAACAGGCTAAATCATAAATCATGGTTTTAAAACCGCAATGGTAGGTGGACGTGAGATGCTAAGACACAAGAAAACAAAGTACATTTTGTGTCAGCAGGTTGTATAAACCAGGTCAATATCTCTGTACAAACAACAGTCATACAGGAAGAAGAGAGAAGGCCGTAGATGAGTACAGTACAGTTGACTTAAGATCACAATTGAGCCCAAAATTTCTGTCGTTAAGTGAGATATTTGTTAAGTGACTTTTGCCCCATATTGTGACCTTTCTTGCCACAGTTGTTTTTTTTTAACAATATTTTATTAGGTTTTAAAAGGGATGGGGAGGGGTAGGGTCATTATGGGTATTGGGGTTCAGGGTAAGGTTTGGGAATAAGGTTAGGATAAGGGTAGGTACAATAAGGGTAGGTACAAGGCCAACACAGTGCTAGGGTGCATTAACAGAGGGATAGAATCAAGATCACGTGAAGTATTAATACCACTTTACAATGCCTTGGTAAGGCCACACTTGGAATACTGTATCCAGCTTTGGTCACCACGATGTAAAAAAGATGCTGAGACTCTAGAAAGAGTACAGAGAAGAGCAACAAAGATGATTAGGGGACTGGAGGCTAAAGCATATAAGGAAAGGCTGCTGGAATTGGGTATGTCTAGTTTAATGAAGAGAAGGACGAGCGGGGACATGATAGCAGTATTCCAATATCTCAGGGGCTGCCACAAAGAAGAGGAAGTCAAGCTATTTTCCAAGGCGCCTGAAGGCAGGACAAGAAGCAACGGATGGAAACTAATCAAGGAGAGAAGCAACCTAGAACTAAGGAGAAACTTCCCGACAGTTAGAACAATTAACCAGTGGAACAACCTTCCTCCAGAAGCGGTGAATGCTCCAACACTGGAAGTTTTTAAGAAGAGACTGGACAACCATTTGTCTAAAACGGTTTTGGGTTTCCTGCCTGAGCAGGGGGTTGGACTAGATGACCTCCAAAGTCCCTTCCAACTTTATTACTATTATTACTATTACTGTTGTTATTGTTGTTGTTGTTATTATTATTATTATTATTATTATTATTATTATTATTATTATTATTATTATTATTATTATTATTATTATTATTATTATTATTATTAACAGTGGGGTTGCCCCCAGTAATAATTCCACGCTTTAGCAAGCAGACTATTGTCCGGATACAAATATTCAATAACAATAATTAATATAATAGTAAATAGCTATAATCAATGAGCATAACAGTAACCATAAAGAGTATCGATTAGTCAATAAATATCATTCATCTTATTAAATTTCACAATCATTTCTCGCTAGTTCATTTTGCTAACCATTGATAGAAATTTTCCCATGTTTTAAAATAAACTGAGTCTTCTTTCTCTTTAATTTCTAGGGTCAGTCTGTCCATTTCTGCACATTCTAACATTTTTGTAATTATAATCTGATCAGATGGTAGATTTTCATTCTTCCAGAATTGGGCAAATGCTATTTTCGCAGCTGTCAATACATGCAATATTAAATACTCGTTCTGTTTCCCATAATTGGATCCTTGTATTCCTAACAAAAACAGTTCTGGCTTGAATTCTATCTGTATTTTAGTCATCTTTTCCAGCCATATATGAATCTTAGACCAAATATTTTTTTGCGCTAGGACATACCCACCAGATATGGTAATAAGTACCTGGCTTTTGTTTACATTTCCAAACAATTATTCGAAACATTTTTAAACATTTTTGCTAGTCTAACTGGTGTCATGTGCCATCTATAAAACATTTGTTAAGTTGTTAAGTGAATCTCTGCAGTTGATAAGTTAGTAATGTGGTTGTTAAGCGAATCTGGCCTGCCCATTGAGTTTGCTTGTCAAAAGGTTGCAAAAGGTATGAACCAATTAACAAGCATCTGGATTTTGATCACATGATCACAGAGATGCTACGAAGGTTGTAACTATGAAAAATGGTCATAAGGCACTTTTTTCAGTGCCATTATAACTTTGAACAGTCACTAAATGAACTGTTGTAAGTTAAGGTCTACCTGTATTTCTAGAAGATCAGAATTGACTCGGTCTCTGCTCCCTTTGACTCTTCATCTCCCTCTCCTTCCACATCACTCTGTAATTTTTCAACCACACGTTCGCCCTGCTTTGGGGTACATAGTGGGATTTCCAGATGGCTACAGTTGACTTTGAGCCAAACCTTCTTCACCCATAATAATGGTAGAGACTCGTGAAAACAATCCTCTTGATCATAATTCATCAGAAAATGTGCTTTCTCTCAAGTTGCAATCCCCACTCCTGCTTCACAAAATTACCAAAGTACTTTGTATTGGGGTGGGGGGTTTGACTGGAAAAATACATAATCTGTTCTAGCGTTATTGAGGACAGCTAGTGAGAACAGCAATACGCAGTATGGTTTTGAGCAGAAGAACATCTGGTAACAGCTTCAGGTAGCAACTGATGCCAAGTTTCTTCTTCTCTTCTCCCTGGTCACATCTTCTTACAGAGAGCTTAATCGGAAACATCTGCCTTCTCTTTCATTCAGAAATAAATGATCCAACTAGCAAAACAGCAGAGGGAACAGAGAGACAGAGAGAGACATAGGTTGAGGCATCTCACAGGTCGAGGAACGGGGGGGGGGGTGCTCCAAACTATTTGTCAGGCAATAAATCATGTAGATGGTTTACTAGCAACAAGTATAAATGTTTTGCTTTATTAAAAAGTAATCTCTTCATAGGAAGCCCAGCTTGCTGTATTGCTCCCACGAACGCGTGTTAAATGTGGATACAGGTTCAGTTCCTGTCTGAGCACAAGGCTTGCAAAACTGAGACTTTGCTGAAAATTCATTACATGGAAACTGGACAAAGAACAGAATAGAATAGAATAGAATAGAATAGAATAGAATAGAATAGAATAGAATAGAATAGAATAGAATAGAATAGAATTCATTACATGGAAATTGGACATAGAATAGAATAGAATAGAATAGAATAGAATAGAATAGAATAGAATAGAATAGAATAGGTGCTTTGGAGAATAGCTTGACTCCCTCTTCTTTGTGGCAACCCCTGAGATATTGGAACACTGCTATCATGTCACCCCTAGTCCTTTTCTTCATTAGACTAGACATACCCAATTCCAGCAACCGTTATTCCGTTATGTAACCGAGAATCGAATCGAATCGAATCGAATCGAATCGAATAGAATAGAATAGAATAGAATAGAATAGAATAGAATAGAATAGAATAGAATAGAATAGAATAGAATAGAATTCATTACATGGAAATTGGACATAGAATAGAATAGAATAGAATAGAATAGAATAGAATAGAATAGAATAGAATAGAATAGAATAGAATAGAATAGAATTCATTACATGGAAATTGGACATAGAATAGAATAGAATAGAATAGAATAGAATAGAATAGAATAGAATAGAATAGAATAGGTCCTTTGGAGAATAGCTTGACTCCCTCTTCTTTGTGGCAACCCCTGAGATATTGGAACACTGCTATCATGTCACCCCTAGTCCTTTTCTTTATTACACTAGACATACCCAATTCCAGCAACCGTTATTCCGTTATGTAACCGAGAATCGAATCGAATCGAATCGAATCGAATCGAATCGAATCGAATAGAATAGAATAGAATAGAATAGAATAGAATAGAATAGAANGTGCCATCTATAAAACATTTGTTAAGTTGTTAAGTGAATCTCTGCAGTTGATAAGTTAGTAATGTGGTTGTTAAGCGAATCTGGCCTGCCCATTGAGTTTGCTTGTCAAAAGGTTGCAAAAGGTATGAACCAATTAACAAGCATCTGGATTTTGATCACATGATCACAGAGATGCTACGAAGGTTGTAACTATGAAAAACGGTCATAAGGCACTTTTTTCAGTGCCATTATAACTTTGAACGGTCACTAAATGAACTGTTGTAAGTTAAGGTCTACCTGTATTTCTAGAAGATCAGAATTGACTCGGTCACTGCTCCCTTTGACTCTTCATCTCTCCCTCCTTCCACGTCACTCTGTAATTTTTCAACCACACGTTCGCCCTGCTTTGGGGTACATAGTGGGATTTCCAGATGGCTACAGTTGACTTTGAGCCAAACCTTCTTCACCCATAATAATGGTAGAGACTCGTGAAAACAATCCTCTTGATCATAATTCATCAGAAAATGTGCTTTCTCTCAAGTTGCAATCCCCACTCCTGCTTCACGAAATTACCAAAGTACTTTGTATTGGGGTGGGGGGTTTGACTGGAAAAATACATAATCTGTTCTAGCGTTATTGAGGACAGCTAGTGAGAACAGCCATACGCAGTATGGTTTTGAGCAGAAGAACATCTGGTAACAGCTTCAGGTAGCAACTGATGCCAAGTTTCTTCTTCTCTTCTCCCTGGTCACATCTTCTTACAGAGAGCTTAATCAGAAACATCTGCCTTCTCTTTCATTCAGAAATAAATGATCCAACTAGCAAAACAGCAGAGGGAACAGAGAGACAGAGAGAGACATAGGTTGAGGCATCTCACAGGTCGAGGAGGGGGTGGTGGTGCTCCAAACTATTTGTCAGGCAATAAATCATGTAGATGGTTTACTAGCAACAAGTATAAATGTTTTGCTTTATTAAAAAGTAATCTCTTCATAGGAAGCCCAGCTTGCTGTATTGCTCCCACGAACGCGTGTTCAATGTGGATACAGGTTCAGTTCCTGTCTGAGCACAAGGCTTGCAAAACTGAGACTTTGCTGAAAATTCATTACATGGAAACTGGACAAAGAACAGAATAGAATAGAATAGAATAGAATAGAATAGAATAGAATAGAATAGAATAGAATAGAATAGAATAGAATAGAATAGAATAGAATTCATTACATGGAAATTGGACATAGAATAGAATAGAATAGAATAGAATAGAATAGAATAGAATAGAATAGAATAGAATAGAATAGAATAGAATAGAATAGGTGCTTTGGAGAATAGCTTGACTCCCTCTTCTTTGTGGCAACCCCTGAGATATTGGAACACTGCTATCATGTCACCCCTAGTCCTTTTCTTCATTAGACTAGACATATCCAATTCCAGCAACCGTTATTCCGTTACGTAACCGAGAATCGAATCGAATCGAATCGAATCGAATCGAATAGAATCGAATAGAATAGAATAGAATAGAATAGAATAGAATAGAATTCTTTATTGGCCAAGTGTGATTGGACACACAAGGAATTTGTCTCCATTGCACAAGCTCTCAGTGTACATACAAACAACAAAATGTTAAGTCATGGATCATAAATCATAAGATACAATCATGAATCATAAGATACAAACAACGATCAATAAATCATAATATACCAACAGGAGAAGGTCGTAGGAAAGATTAGCAGTGAGAAAGATGAGAAGGCAAGAAAATGACAAGGAATAATAGTAATATAGCCTACTACATGGGTAAATATCTTTAGGCATAAGACAGTGCTGTAGGGGAATCATTTGCCATTGCTACTTCCCTAGGGTTGACAGAGATAGACTGGCCCAAGGTCATCAGCTGATTTCATGTCTAAGGTGGGACTGAAACTCAGAAGTTTCCTGTTTCCTAGCCTGGTGCTTTAGCAAAACTGGTTGTCATCATCCTATATAATCAGAAGAAAATAAACATTCATCCCCATTTGGACGGAACTGCTTTCAACTTGGTGATTTTAAAAACAGGTACTTGAATAAAGGTGATCTTTTCCCAGACTTTCTTTCCTGAATATACAGATAGCAGCAACATCGGATTACCTTAGTTTTAGTACAAGAAATTTCACAGAGCAATCCTGTGCTTGTTTACTGAAGATCGACACGTAAGCCTCTTCCACACCCAGGTCCAGCCCAAATCTGCTAATATTAAATATTTTGCCATTTCCATTATTAAGCTTTTTTTAACAGCATTAATTTATCTCCATAAAAAGCCAGGATGCATTTTTTGCTGCTACAGTTTTTAAGTCACTCTGGCGAGCTGCATGTTTACAGCAATGCTCTTCCAGTCAAGCCGGTTGGGAAAGGCCTGAGGGCAATTTCCAGTTTACCTCACACTCAGGTCACTCCCAGTGAACCTGGCATCTAGAACAGAGCAAGCACACAACTTAGTACAGCTAGCCAAACACATGGCTTGATTTTTATTTAATAAACATTAAATACACATTTTAATGGGCAAAACTGGACAAAAGAAGAGCAGAAACAGGGAGAGGGGGGGGGGAGAGAGAGATGAAAAACTGGCAAGAAGTAAAAAGAGAAAAGATGACTTAGAACAATTGTTGTGTTGTTTTTTTAAAAAAAAATACTTACCAAAAGGACACTATTTTTGAGAGCAACTGTAAGCAACTGACTCAGGAATTCTGGGAGTTGAAGTCCATGAGTCATAAAAGAGCCGAGGTTGACTACCTCTGTTCTAGGATGTCTAGCTTCTAGCTTTGGAATTTCCTGGTAGCCTTTCATTCAATTTTTCAACAGGTCTAATTCTGTTTAGCTGCCACTTAACCTTGGCAAGTGCACCATTATGTCAATGCATGAAATCATTTTGGCTGTAGGAATTTCCATATTTAGATCCGGGTGCAGGACCAAAATATTTTCCCAATTTCTAGGTATGAATATATATCTCCTTATTCATTTTTGAGGAAACCCTGCGAATTCTTAGGGAAGTCTACAATTTCTTTGATACTAATGCTGTTTTTGTTTGTGCAGCTTGACATTTTCAGCAATCCCAACTAAGATCGTTAGAAATGAGTAGTCCTGACAGTATAACAATAATTTAGGTTTAATGCAACAGATGTGACTATTTACTTATTTTAGAGAGATCTTTGTTTAATATTCTCCACGTGCATTAAGAGCAAAGAGCTATTTTACTACCAGACTAGACATAGATAAGAACCCTTGCTCCTAGGTGAAATGTGTTCTTAGCTTTGCAGTTTTGAAGAAATGAAAAGATGATATACATTCTGCTCTTCCCCCCCCCCAAGATTTTCCTTAATATTTGTTATTTCAGAAAACAGAACTCCCATGTTAAGCTGCAACTTGCTGGGATCACTGCTTTATTCCCTAAAAGTGGAGGCAGACAGGATTCCTTCCTTCCAGAGAAATGGATTTAAACTAGGTTGAGAAATGTCAGTGACATTTAACAAATGCTATAAAATTTGCTCAATAATTCAGTGAGAACAATTAACCAGTGGAACAACCTGCCTCCAGAAGCGGTGAATGCTCCAACACTGGAAGTTTTTAAGAAGAGACTGGACAGCCATTTGTCCGAAATGGTATAGGGTTTCCTGCCTGAGCAGGGGGTTGGACTAGATGACCTTCAAGGTTCCTTCCAACTTTACTACTATTATTATTATCTTCTCTTGAGTCCTATGTAGCATGGCCAGTGAGCAGGGCTGAAGCAAACAATAAGCGGGGCCACTCATTCACCGTCTAACTTATCCAGCTATCTCTCTCTCTCTCTCTTCTTTTCTCCCTTTCTTGTACTCCTTTGTCTCTCATTTTCTCTCTTTGTTTCAATCTTCTCCTTGGGCCACAAGAACGGGTGGCTGGCTGCTCTTATAAAAAATTACTCTTTGCAGAAGACTTTACATATTGGTCTGAGAGCTGGACCGAATACATACGGCATGAATGAGCTAGAAAAATTCCAAAGTGGGCCACCCTACCACTAACACCGCCCCATGAGTGAGATAGATTATGCATTGAAGGAGAATTTCCCTCCTAATCCCAACATTGTCCAAGGATAACCTCAAAAAAATCTATCTTGTCATCTTGGAGGGGAGTCAAGGATTGGGAGTGACTGGAAACAAAGGCAATAAAAAGCAGGACAAGACATTCCAGGCCAGTGTAGTGTTCCAATGTCTTGTGGATGAATAGAGAGCACTTCAAACTTGGCAGTGCAGAAAGACTTAATGTGTCTTCATCCAGTGTGCTCTCTACTTGTTGTTTAGCTTGTCCAGGTCAACAAGGATAAGATCATACCTTTCTTTAAAGTAAATAATCAGAAAACCCGTTTGTAATTAAACATTTCCAAATGGTTTGCCTCACCGGAAGAGGAGAGGGAAAGATGGTGTATTTGCAAGGGGTTAACCATGCTTCTGCCTGCTGGATCCACACATTGTAGTAGGGCCGATTGTTTCCATAATACCACCACGTACCATGGCTAGCCAAACCAAAACCAAGCGGATCACAATGTGATTTGATCGGATACACGATCCCAGGTACTAGCTTAATTATGATGGCCAAACAGTGCCAAAGTTTTATGGCAAGGATGAATTCTCACAACCCATGGAGCCAGCAGAGTTCAGGATCTGACTCAACATTTCTGTGTTTGTGTCATTGATAACACAAGTTGACCTGATCACCATTCTTCCTGAAAGGAGGGGCTTGGGGGGGCTTGGGGGGGAGAGGTAATCCCTTAGTTGTAGGAATCAGAACATCCTCTCTGCTGAAGTATTTGTAACGTGTTCCAATCAGCTGTTAAACCTTTTCAAAGACCTTTTATGATTTGTGGGAAGAAGATGCCATTCTAAAAAGCAGGGGCCACCACCAAAAAGGCAGGCTTCTTGGGTCCCGCAAGGTGACATTTCTACCCTGCTGCTTGTCTCTCATATGAGACCCCCTGTAAATGAAACTGTCTTAACAAATTCCTTTCCTATCAGTTAGGGTCTGATACCATGTCTGGATCATGTTTACTCCAGCTTCTGACTGGTGGATCCCCCTACTTTTTTTACCTCCCCTGGATCAAGCCCAGCTCTGCATTCTTCCATTGGTTGAAAATGGCCAATGGAGAGGAACATTGAGCAGAGGGGGGGGGGTATGATTCCTGCCCAGTGCACAGGATCCAACTGGGGTGGAGAACTTTGCCTACCTGAAGTGAAACAGAAAAGCAAAAAGACAGCATGCGTCAGAAATACTGCTTTCAACACGTAACAGAAAAAGATGGAGAGGGTTAGATGTACGTAAAAGATGAGATCATGAGTTCCTTCCTTAAGACATGGTCAATATTCCACCCTCACGTTGGAACAAGCTGCAGATCAGCCCTTTACTGTATTTAACATGTTGTTGTTGTTAGTTGCAAAGTTGTGTCCAACCCATCCCCATGGACAACGTTCCTCCAGGCCTTCCTGTCCTCTACCACCTTCTGGAGTCCATTTAAGCTCATGCCTACTGCTTCAGTGACTCCATCCAGCCACCTCATTCTCTGTCGTCCCTTTCTTCTATGGCCCTCAGTCTTTCCCAGCATTAGGTTCCTCTCCAGTGAGTCCTTCCTTCTCATTAGGTGGCCAAAGTACTTGAGTTTCAACTTCAGGATCTGGCCTTCTAAAGAGCAGTCAGGGTTGATCTCCCCTAGGACTGACCGGTTTGATCGCCTTGCAGTCCAGGGGACTCGCAGGGGTCGTCTCCAGCACCATAGTTCAAAGGCCTCAATTCTTCGGCGCTCAGCCTTTCTTTTGGTCCAGCATTTAACATAGGAACACTGAAATCTCTAGGTCTTAAATTAGTCTACTTAATGAGCTAAACTTTCATCCAGCCTGCCCCAGATATCAAGGGGTGCCACAAAGCATTTTTGGCTGAAATTCTACGCAGGTAGTTCTCGGCTTATGACTATAATTGATCCCGAATTTTCTGTTATTAAAAGAGACATTTCTTAAGTGAGTTTTGCCCCCATTTTACGACCTTTCTTGCCTCCGTTGTTAAGTGGATCACTGCAGTTGATACGTTAGTAACCCAGTTTTTAAGTGAATCTTCCCAATTGCCTTCGCTCGTCAAAAGGTTACAAAAGGAGATCATATGACCTTGGGACACAGCAACGGTGATAAGTATGAACCAGTTGCCAAGCATCTGAATTTTGATCCCATGATCATGGGGATGCTACAAAGGTTGTAACTGTGCTGCAACAGTTGTACGTATGCAAAATGGTCATAAGTCACTTTTTTCAGTGCCGTTATAACTTTGGTCAGTCACTAAATGAATTGTTGTAAAGTCGAGGACTACTTGTGTACTGTACATATCGGGAAAGAAGCACCATTCACATTATTAAGTTTATTTCTAAGTATAGCATATTAGATTTTGCTGCCCCTTCCCTTCCCTGAGATCCAGGGGTAGGCAACCTTGGCTCTTTTATGACTCGTGGACTTCAATTCCCAGAATTCCTGAGCCAGCCATTGTGAGGGGAAAGGGAGAGGTTTCCAAGCTGAGCCATGCTGGCTCAGGAATTCTGGGAGTTGAAGTCCACGAGTCATAAAAGAGCCACAATTGCCTACCCCTGACTTAGAGGAACATATGAAAGCATAATTAATGTTAATTAATGTAGACTTTATTAGTTTAGAGCAGGGGTAGGCAACCTTGGCTCTTTTATGACTCATGGACTTCAACTCCCAGAATTCCTGAGCCAGCCATTGTGAGGGGAAAGGGAGAGGTTTCCAAGCTGAGCCATGCTGGCTCAGGAATTCTGGGAGCTGAAGTCCATGACTCATAAAAGAGCCAAGGTGGCCTACCCCTGGATTAGACCATCCATTCCGAAGGCTTCGAACAACTCTGAGCAGGGATGAGAATCTACCAGTTTGAAAGCAACAATTATTATTTGAAAAGCAACATTCAAATCCGGCAACTTGCTGATGTATGCCTAAATGTCAGGTCATCCAGGGAAAGAAGGATGGTCTCTGCAGCTTGACAGAGATGAAAGCCTGACGGTATTTGTTCATCCAGATCTCTATCATACACGTGGGCTGGAGGCTGTACTGTAGCCAGAAAGAACAGATGCAGCCATGGAAATCAGCCAAATTAACAATAGAAACGAATACTTGTTTAACCAAAGTTTCTTCTTTGCAATGCCTTGTCCATAGGGGAGAAGTTACACTATATACAAAGAGATGGGGCATGACACCAGTAACATCCCCATTGAGTAAACAGTTCTAACAAGAGCATTTTTCTGGAGCATTTGCCAAAAGAAAAAGAAAAAACCTCAGCACCTGGAAAGCTGGCAACTGCACAGACGGTGGAAGAAGGATCTAAGGCAAGCAGCCATAAAAGCTTAACCCACTGGGCAGCAGAGAAGCCTTCGTACGTAAATCCGTTTAAGAAAAATGAAACATTTTGGCTGCCTCTCCGGGGGGAAAACGCCGTTCCCCAGATTGGTTTGCAATGTGAGATTCAGGAAACTATCAATCAGGTGGATAAGGAATGGTTTGTAGATAATTCTATTCAGATGGGAAGCTGGGAAGGAAGGAAGGAAGGAAGGAAGGAAGGAAGGAAGGAAGGAAGGAAGGAAGGAAGGAAGGAAGGAAGGAAGGAAGGAAGGAAGGAAGGAAATTAGAAGAATCAACGCAACACATGAGATCTCCAGTTTTAATAGGGGACGTTCCATTCGTTATGCAAATTGCTTTGAATCGCCATTTGTCTGGACCCCAGCAATATACCATTAAGCAAGAGAGGAAAAGATGTAGCTCAGTGGTTCTCAACTTTTTTAATGCCGCAACCCCAACCGGTCGTAAGTCGAGGACTAAACCGATCGTAAATCGAGGACTACCCAACCGGTCGTAAGTCGAGGACTTTCCCTGCCCGGGAGCGCCGCGCATGCGTGGTTCCGCCCCCTGCGCTGGCCGAGGCGTAGCTGGCAAGCGGCAGAGACGGAGCAGGCCGACCACCAGCTGGCCCAGCCCAAGGGAGGTAAGGCACCCACCGGAAAAGGGGGAAAAAATGGCGGACAAAAAAAATGGTGGACAAAAAAAATGGCGGACAGCCTTGCTTGGCGACCCCCATGAAATGATCGATCGACCCCAAATGGGGTCCCGACCCACAGGTTGAGAACCACTGATGTAGCTTAACAACAGCTCAGATCTCTGTGCTGAAATCTACACTGGGTATGTACAACATCTTAGACTAAATTGTGGTTATGTGTTGTGGAAATGCAGCTGGTAATGGCTAATAGGTGGCTGCATGAACTCAGACAATTTAGGCTTATTCATTAAGCTATGGTCCAGTTAACCATGGATTAGCACCTGCAAAGAAACACGGTGGTCTCGTAGAAATCACTAATAATTCCTACAGGGAATTCTCCAGTCAGAGAATATAGCTTTTACATCTGATCCGGGCCTTTGCATTTCTGGGTTTGGTTTGGTTTACTATTAAAATGTGATTCCACCCATTCATTGAGCAATGAAAATTTTCAGAAATATACTGGCTGTGCCAGATATGTTTAGCAGAACATAAATAGAGTCCTGTTGGCTCCGGCTGAGGGCCTGTCTAATCCAGTATCCTGTTTCTAATAGTGGCCAGCCAGAGAAGTTTGTGAACAGGGCATGGAAGCAGTCACTGTCTCATATTTGTCGACACATCTGGTTTTCATTCCCTCATTATCCTTTCCTCGTCTTTGTGAACAAAACACTCTTATTTCTCTGTTCCCTTCTCATGTGCAGATGCTGGACCAACACTTGCGACATCTAGTGGCTGATCCTTTTTTTTTTTTAATTGAAAATTTTATAAAGTTTTACAATATAAATCCCCCCCTTCCCCAACCCACCCTTCCACTCCCTCCTCCCTCCCCCCTCACTTCCCAGTGCCAATCACAGGGTTGACAATAAAATAATCATACTCTAACTAATATTAATCAACTATTAAAATAACCTATCTATAACCTCCTTTAACTCTCTTTTAAACAAACATACAGTTATTAAAAACAATAATAATAACATCACTTTAATAATTAAAAATAGTACTAAATAAACTATTCTAACCTTTATACAACAATAATACTCTAAAATTCACTCAAAAACCAAATGATATTTTTTGGTCCCATATTTATGCTCAATATAATCTATCCATCTTCTCCAAACCAAAATATATCTTTCTTGTGAATAGCCCTTCACATAAGCGGAAATCTTGGCCATTTCTGCTAAGTTCGAGACTTTAAGTGACCATTCTTCTATAGTGGGTAAACGTTCCATTTTCCAATATTGAGCTACTAGTAGTCTTGCAGCCGTTATAAAGTTCAACATCAATTCCATTTCTTTTGCATCCAAGTCTTCCATAATACCCAACAAAAATATCTGCGGCTTAAACTTTATCTTTTTCTTAAAAATATTTTGAATAGTCCACCATATCTTAATCCAAAATGCTTTAACTTCCCTACATGTCCACCAAATATGAAAATAAGTTGCATCTAAATTTCCAGTCTAGTGGCTGATCCTTGAAAGGGCTATCAAAATGAAGGCATGTAAAAAGAAAAAATGCAGGGGAAAACGATGGTGTTGCAAAAAGCCAATTCTTAATTGCCAAGGTAAGATGATCCAAAATTGCGAAGATTATTCACACACTTCAGATGGTACAAGAATATATTGCTTGAACCTTCAACATGCTTGCACAGGTCAACCAACCGCTGACAAGGGAGCCTGTGGAGAGAAGCAGGGGTGGAAAAAGTTATGATGATAGCCTTGGCCGCCATTTTGATTTTTTTTTTAATCACCTCCTGAGCTGCTGTTTTTCTCTCAGGGTTCCTATTCCAGCATTTGTTGCCCTTTTTTTGTGGGGGAACCCTGACTTTCATTGTCCCTATTAATAGTAGAAGACCCATAGTCAAGTGTGATACAAATTTTTAAAGCTATTTATGTTCGTAGACCTGGAGGATGGCAAGTGATACTGTCATCCCACAATGACTTCTATATGTCTATGGAGATTCTCAGTCACACAGGTCGTGGTTGTCCCAAAGGTGCTTTTTCAGGAGGCAACTGGACTTTCTTTTTTCTCTTTGAAGACATTTCGCTTCTCATCCAAGAAGCTTCTTCAGCTCTGACTGGATGGTGGGGAATGGCAGGATTTATACTCCTTGAAGGCAGCTGGTCATTTGCATTCTTTTACAGAATCATTGAGGCCATCTGGAGGTTTATCTGTGTCATCAGGGTCACCCGAGTAGTGAAAATAAATCTTTTTTACAAAAGAAAAAAAAAGCAATTTAAATATTAACAGTTTGCTGCTAACTGTACCTTTCATAAGATTGTTGCATTTCTTCTCGGGGTTATCTTGATCCTGCCCGCAACAGGTCAAATTGATTTAGAGAAGAGACTGAGCATGTGTGTGTGTGTTTAGAAGACACAATTGACCATGTCTTGCTTTAGAGCCCAACCAACAATCCATTACATCTGCACACAGAAACACACACACTCACACACATACAGATTTATCTCTTCTGTCCAGATGTGAGACTCCAGCCCATGAGAGACAGCTTTGACTCTTTATATTTAGGCAGACGAAGAGCTTTTTTAACAACCACGGAACCTTGAATTTCAAATTTATTTTCAGACAATTGATAATGAAGAGGGAAGAATTTGGAGGACACACACTCCTATCTCATTTTTTTGTAGAAGAGCTTATATTGCCCTCTCTTTTAGCATGCATACCCTGCCATTAACTCTCAGACTTATCTATAGGAACGAAAATACAACATAAATGACAGTTATATCAGTATATACTCCTATTTTTCCAATCAAGGTAGCCTCGCAAATAATCAGTGAGTCTGTCTGTTTCATTTTTGTTAGCTTTGTCTCAGCCAGAGCCCAATCCCACAGGACTGAGCTACATTTTACATGGAACCATCTGCTGTAAGTCCCCCATCTATTTCTGCCATGCTTACTGTAACCAAAGAAATTCTAGGAAGGGGTGGTTTGTTATCAAAAGTCGGTCATCTTGGTGCTTAGCCATTGCCTTTGCTTGCAGCATTTGGAGGGAAAGAAATGGAGTTGCAAGAAGAAGAAAAATGAAAGAAAGGATGTGAGGAAAAGATTTCTCACATCCTCCCCTTCTTCCTACATTTTCCCAATTCAGATAATCTTTCCTCCCTAAGTTGCTTCACAAGCAGAAGGCATTAAATTTACTGCTTGTTCAGTGAATAGCCCAATTCTTCTATCACTCCTCATTCCCCCATACATATTCCCTCCCTCTTTTAAATTTGAATCTAAGCAAGGGGTCCCCTGGTCTGTGGACCGGTACCGATCCGTGGCCCATTGGGAACCGGGACCGCACAAGTGGCAGGCGAGCACCTGAAGCTCCATTTGCGCATGCACGGGGTTAGATTGTGCATGCGAAACCATCCCCTTCGCCTCCCCACCACCGCTGCCATTCCATAGAGCCAGAAAAGTTGGGGACCACTGATCTAAGCATGTAGGAAGTGGCAGTTCTGAGGGGCTACTCATTTATTAGAGGAGCTAGAAACTATCATGTAGGGTAGCAATTCTTTAAAGCAAGAAAAAGCATGGAAAAAGATATTGGGTCTTTAACGTAACTCATTAAAGCAGCTTCAGTATGCCTTTAATTGCCGTTAAATGAATATAACTTTCTTTGGGCTCACGGTACAAGAAACCTGAAAAAAGATGCAGCTGCTTTAAAGAAATGCTGGCTTTATGCCAGTGGTGGCGAACCTATGACACGCGTGCCAAAGGCTACACGCGGAGCCCTCTCTGTGGGCATGTGTGCCGTTGCCCCAGCCCCGCCTCCCCCCGCAGCCCCCACCTCACCAGCAGCCCCTCCCCAGAGGAGAGTCGCCCCCGAGCGCAACCCACGTGGAGCAGCGCAGCCAAGAACATGACAGCTGGGCAGTGGGGACAAGACTCCGCCCTCTTGCCCTATCGTGTGCAGTTGATTCTGCCATGGTGCTGCTGGGCTGCCTGGGCGATCTGTGGCAGGCTGTGGAGGCAGTGGGTGGCCCTGCGGGCAGGCGGGGCCAGGGGCAGGATGGGGGCGAGGTGGGGGCGGAGCGGGCAGGGTGGGAGCAGGGCCTGTTTTTGGGCACTCGGTCTCTAAAAGGTTCGCCATCACTGCTTTATGCTCTCTAAAGCATTTCTTCTAAACATTTTCAAAGCATGCAAAGTCTTATCCCAATGATTTCATACGTCCCAGGCTAAAGTAGCCTTTTCAAGGACCTGACACCACACCCATATGTGCATGCACACACAAACACTGCTAGTTTTGTAATCCAATACATCTGAAGAGTACCAGGTGTAGGAAATCTAGACTTCAGTAATATTCACACAGTGAGCCCTGCGCATCAATGGGTCGCAGTCATTGTTGGCAAACAACATGTTCTAAATCAGTGGTTCTCAACCTTTTCATTGCTGCGACCCCAACCGGTCGTAAGTCGAGGACTAAACCGGTCGTAAGTCAAGGACTAAACCGGTCATAAGTCGAGGACTACCCAACCGGTCGTAAGTCGAGGACTTTCCCTGCCCGGGAGCGCTGCGCATGCGTGGTTCCGCCCCCTGCACCGGCCGAGGCGTAGCTGGCAAGCGGCAGAGACGGAGCAGGCCGACCACCAGCTGGCCCAGCCCAAGGGAGGTAAGGCACCCGCTGGAAAAGGGGAAAAAAATGGCGGACAGCCTTGCTTGGCGACTCCCGAGAAATGGTCGATCGACCCCAAATGGGGTCCCGACCCACAGGTTGAGAACCACTGTTCTAAATGAAGGGAGCAGTTACATTGCCCAGATGGCTAGCGCGAATGGGAGACAAACCAGGGGATAGGATATGTAACCCCCAAATCTATGGCTGTATTCACACAGTATACCACAGCATGCCATAATTCCTTAGTTACAAACCACCAGAGCTAAGCCAAAACTTATAAACCACATTATGACTTCATGTGATGGCCTGATTCTCTAGAGATGCATGCAGATGATCGTGGAAAGGGATGCAGAGATTGTTAGCAAAGCTTGAGCTTAGCCCAGGAAAGAAACTCAAATTTGCCCTCTCCTGATTCTCTTTGGTATGAGAAGGAGGGAAGGAGAAATTCTGTCAGGCTTTCAAGAATCAGTTGTGATTGCCTGTCTCAATAAAGTTGTTGTTGTTAGTTGCGAAGTCGTGTCCGACCCATCGCGACCCCATGGACAACGTTCCTCCAGGCCTTCCTGTCCCCTACCATCTTCTGGAGTCCATTTAAACTCACGCCTACTGCTTCAGTGACTCCATCCAGCCACCTCATTCTCTGTCGTCCCCTTCTTCTATTGCCCTCAATCTTTCCCAGCATTAGGCTCTTCTCCAGTGAGTTCTTCCTTCTCATTAGGTGGCCAAAGTACTTGAGTTTCAACTTCAGGATCTGGCCTTCTAAAGAGCAGTCAGGGTTGATCTCCTCTAGGTTGATCTCCTCTAGGTTGGATCGCCTTGCAGTCCAGGGGACTTGCAGGAGTCTTCTCCAGCACCAGAGTTCAAAGGCCTCGTTTGCGCTCAGCCTTTCCTCAATAAAGTAGAGTTCTAATATTTCTTGTGATGTTTCTTTCTGTGTCAAAGGGTTAACAGATTCATACATTACACTAAATCAGAGTGCAGTTTGTTTAGTTTTGCCTAGTGTAGATTCTCTGGCATTGGGGTGACAGAAAAAGGAGCAGGGCTTTTAACACATGAAATGTGAATACCACTTTATAATGCCTTGGTAAGGCAACACTTGGAATACTGCATCCAGTTTTGGTCGCCAGGATGTTAAAAAGGATGTTGAGACTCTAGAAAAAGTGCAGAGAAGAGCAACAAGGATGATTAGGGGACTGGAGGCTAAAACATATAAGGAACGGTTACTGGAATTGGGTATGTCTAATGAAGAGAAGGACGAGGGGGGACATGATAGCAGTGTTCCAAAATCTCAGGGGCTGCCACAAAGAAGAGGGAGTCAAGCTATTCTCCAAAGCACCTGAGGGCAGGACAAGAAGCAATGGATGGAAACTAATCAAGGACAGCAGCAACCTAGAACTAAGGAGAAATTTCCTGATTGTTAGAACAATTAATCAGTGGAACAACCTGCCTCCAGAAGTTATGGGTGATCCAACACTGCAGGATTTTAAGAAGAGATTGGACAGCCATTTGTCTGAAATGGTATAGGGTTTCCTGCCTGAGCAGGGGGTTAGGACTAGATGACCTCCAAGGTCCCTTCCAACTCTGTTCTTCTGTTATTCTTTGATGGTGAGATTATGGCCATCTTTATTATTATTTTTTTGTTACCCTTCCTGCAGACACTGTGTGCCACAACTATTCTGTTTTTGCAATGGTTTGCTGATTCTGTGTTAAACTCTGGGATTCTTATAGCGGGGATTTCCTATAAGAGATTTTATTTCATAAATCCATCTCATTATCAGCAACCTTATCTATGTATATGCAGCAAGGCTGTATAGAAACAGCCTTTTTTTTCGGTTGGCGCTATGTTGGGACAGAGAGACTTCCAAGTGTTTATGCTCACCATCCAAATGGCCTCGTGGTTCCAAAGGGGGGGACATCTGGCAGTGGATATTTTAAAAGTAATAAATATCTTCTTAAAAACAGGCAAGGTTAGGTTGATTTTATAAAGGCACTGCAAATATTTATCTAAGGTGCTAAAAAGCAGGATCCCTCTTGCTTAGAGCTATCGGGACAAAGAAAGTCCATTGCTTTCTTTTGTATAAACAATATAGCAGCATTCTAAACAGATTTATTAGTGGTATCTGTTAAAGTCAAATATTTATGGGAGCTACTCTAGATACTCCAAAAGAACATTTTAACTACTGTGGGGGTTTTTTAAGGCTAGGTGCTGGCTGTCCGACTCCCACCTACACTGCATCTTTTTGTTTATAATAAATGAAACGTGAACTCAAAACTGTTATTTCCTCTTAGCTGTGACTTATGCCTCTGGATATTTTTTGAAAGATCCTCTCTCTCTCGTTTTTCTGAATACACTTTAAGAAGAAGAATTGCCACTGGGGAAACGGGCTGTTTTGTAGAACATAGAACATAGACTAGGGTTGGAAGGGACTTTGAAGATTTTCTAGATCAGCCCCCTGCTCAAGCAGGAGACCCTATTTCGTTCCATACAAATCCCTTCTTAAAGATCTCCAATGATGGCGCACTCACAACTCCACAGGGGAGCCCTTCCACTGGTTAATTGTTCTCATGGTCATGAAATTTCTCCTTAATTCCAGGTTGCTTTTCTCCTTGGTCAGTTTCCATCCATTGCTTTTTGTCCTGCCTTCAGACGCTTTGGAGAACAGGTTGTCCCCCTCTTCTTTGTGGCAGCCCCTCAAATATTGGAAGACTACTATCATGTCACCCCTTGACCTTATCTTCATTAGACTAGACTAATGATTTATTGCTAAAAACCTATGCACAGGAAACTTCTCAACTAAAGTTTAGCATATGCTAGGAGTTAGATAAGAGTCAACGATTTAAAGAGGGTTGGACTTAGTTCATTTGTTGTTATGTAGGGATTCTAGGTTGATCCCTCTTTTGACACTTTCTCCAAGTTCTGCCCTTCCTTCTCCTACACCTATACCAGGGGTAGACAACCTTGGCTCTTTTATGACTTGTGGACTTCAACTCCCAGAATTCCTGAGCCAGCATGGCTCAGCTTGGAAATCTCTCCCTTTCCCCTCAGCATGGCTGGCTCAGGAATTCTGGGAGTTGAAGTCCACAAGTCATAAAAGAGCCAAGGTTGTCTACCCCTGGTATAGGTGTAGGAGAAGGAAGAGCAGAACTTGGAGAATGTGTCAAAAGAGGGATCAACCTAGAATCCCTACATAACAAACAAATGAACTAAGTCCAACCCTCTTTAAAAGAGCCAAGGTGGACTAGACATACCCTGAACTAGACATACCTAGTTCAGTATGCTTAATTAATATCATTTCTCCTCCTAAATCTGTTTTCCTCTTCCAGGGTAACCGAAAAAACGTACTTGGTTACTTGGATACTTGCTTTCCAAAGCTGGCTCACCCATGGGTGAATGTAAGCCATCAAGTGCCAGCAGTGGAGTATAAGGAGAAGAAGAATGGAATTAAAGTTTCAGCAGGCCAGAAGTCAAAGTTGCCTCCATGGGACAGGATGGGAAAAGAAGCAGGAAGTCTTCGGAACCATCGGCACTTCCTTTTTCTAACTGGCTAATTCCGCCCCGCTGACATCTTCCAGGGCTGGCCGAAGTTTATGGACAAACACGTCAAGATGGTGGCCGCAATGGTGAGATTGAAACTCCACTTTGGTTTTTGTGCACTTCGATTGCACAATTGTGACTTGGCCATACTCTGGGGAAACCCCTCGACAGACTTCTCAGTCTGCTGTGTTCTTTCTTGGGTAACCGATACCATCACCTGAATTTCCTTGTGCTCAGGAATGACTATGTTTTCCTTGTTAAACTTTTTCTGGGTGCCTCAGCTTATGATTCCTGTCCTTATCTCCATTGGATTTGAGCATTTTGCTTTGATGAAAGTGCACATTGGATAGGAGAAACTGGTTTAGATCAATATCAGGGGACACAGAAACTTTGCAGAGGTCACAGAGACAAGAGCATGGTTGCTCTGTCTAGAAAAACTACAAAAGAAAAGAAAGAGCAAAGAATCAGCATGCAGGCTATTTTCTTGTAATAATAATAATAATAATAAAGTTGGAAGGGACCTTGGAGGTCATCTAGCCCAACCCCCTGCTCAGGCAGGAAACCTATACCATTTCGGACAGATGGCTGTCCAGTCTCTTTTTAAAAACTTCCAGTGTTGGAGCATTCACTGCTTCTGGAGGCAGGTTGTTCCACTGGTTAATTGTTCTAACTGTCGGGAAGTTTCTCCTTAGTTCTAGGTTGCTTCTCTCCTTGATTAGTTTCCATCTGTTGCTTCTTGTCCTACCTTCAGGCGCTTTGGAGAATAGCTTGACTCCCTTTTCTTTGTGGCAGCCCCTGAGATACTGGAAGACTGCTATCATGTCCCCCCTCATTCTTCTCTTCATTAAACTAGACATACCCAATTCCAGCAGCCATTCCTTATATGCTTTAGCCTCCAGTCCCCTAATCATCTTTGTTGCTCTTCTCTGTACTCTTTCTGGAGTCTCAGCATCTTTCTTACATCGTGGTGACCAAAACTGGATGCAGTATTCCAAGTGTGGCCTTACCAAGGCATTGTAAAGTGGTATTAATACTTCACGTGATCTTGATTCTATTGTATTTTGGACATAGGGCATTCTATCACAAATAACTTTGAAATATTCTAATTTAGTAGAATATCTAACTTAATGGCAGAACAACTAAGAAGTACGTGAGCCTAACAATGAACATTTCCATCAATGCTCATAGAACACGCTACCCATAAAAACAGACAGAGCTTTTAACCCATCGTCCTCCTACAAACACCTCTGGATTGTAATCTTTTAAGCTTTTGATCGATCGTCTCCGTGCTCTGATTAAATGTCAGTGCATTTTGCTTACCAAAAGGAATTCTTCAAAAAAAAAATTGTACTCAATAGGATAACTGCAGTCCCTAAAGCAAGGCTGCCATTAGTTGTTGCAGATAGCCGTAGTGCTTAGTGCTATTGCTAATACATCAGTCACAGTCAAAATTCCAGACTGAGTGACCTCAGCTCTTCTGGTTATCTTGTTATCACTCATGGTCCATGGAGGCCTCTTACTAGCTTTTTTCAAAACAATCCACGTCTTAACCAGGCAGGAATTTCAACTGAACCCAGCTGCAAATGTTCAAGGAACTGTACAAGTTGGACTGCAGCCCGTTTTTGTTTTTTTTTACTGACTCATATTTCATCTTTATTTTCTACTTGGTTATAAGTGGAAGGCAAATCTTAGTACTAAAAAGTCCAAGCAGATCCGATGCATTCTTGTCTGAGGATATAGCTTAGTTAAAGACACTGTTGCATCAGTTTGACTAGGTCAGTGGTGGCGAACCTATGGCACGGGTGCCAGGGGGGGCACTCAGAGCCCTCTCTGTGGGCATGCATGCCGTCGCCCCAGTCCTAGGCCTTCAGCTGGGTTTTATAAAACCTTTTCGCTTTAGGCCTCCACCGCCGTGTGCAAAAAAAAAAAAAGGTTCAATCAATCAATCAATTTCAACTTCTCGTGGGAAGAAAAAAGATCTTGCAAAGTTGGAATTGATTGATTGAACTTTTTAGTCCCACCCAGTCTGCTGTTACCACCGCAGCCATGCTCACCCAATGGACCACACCCACCCAATGAGCCACACCCACCCGGCACCCGACAATGCATAAGTGGGTTTTGGGTTGCAGTTTGAGCACTCGGTCTCTAAAAGGTTCGCCATCACTGGACTAGGTAGTTCTACATTACCCAAAATTAACAAGCAATAGTGTCCTTCTGGGGTAAATTTGAGATGGGGGAAGGACAACTTTAATCCTTCCTTCCTTCCTTCCTTCCTTCCTCCAAAGCGCCTGAAGGCAGGACAAGGAGCAACGGGTGGAAGCTAACCCAAGAAAGAAGCAACCTAGAACTAAGGAGAAACTTCCTGACAGTTAGAACAATTAACCAGTGGAACAACCTGCCTCCAGAAGCGGTGAATGCACCAACACTGGAAGTTTTTAAGAAGAAACTGGACAGCCATTTGTCCGAAATGGTATAGGGTTTCCTGCCTGAGCAGGGGGTTGGACTAGATGACCTCCAAGGTCCCTTCCAACNTTCCTTCCTTCCTTCCTTCCTTCCTTCCTTCCTTCCTTCCTTCCTTCCTTCCTTCCTTCCTTCCTGGTGGTGCAGTGGTTAGAATACAAGAATTACTGAATTATTGCAGAATTATTATTGCAGGCTAATTCTGCTGACTCCCAGTTGCCAGCAGCTTGGCAGTTCCAGTCTCACCAGCTCAAGGTTGACTCAGCCTTCCATCCTTCTGAGGTCGGTAAAATGAGGACCCAGATTGTTGGGGGCAATAATGCTGACTCTGTCGACCACTTAGAGAGGGCTGTAAAGCACTGTGAAACCGTATATAAGTCTAAATGCTATTGCTATGGCTATTGCTGTTCCTTCCTTCCTTTCAATTTGTATGGCTGTCCATCTCAGTAAGTGACAATAGAGTCAGTTTATAAGCAGGGGTAGTCAACCTTGGCTCTTTTATGACTTGTGGACTTCAACTCCCAGAATTCCTGAGCCAGCCGTGCTGGCTCAGGAATTCTGGGAGTTGAAGTCCACGAGTCATAAAAGAGCCAAGGTTGACTACCCCTGGTTTATAGTATGCAGTACTGTGCAATATTCTTTTTTTTTTTCCTTCCCTCTCCAGGGTTTTAATGTTTGTGATGTTGCATTGCAATCAGGTTTGACATCAAATGAAATGAACAACCACACAAAGCAGGTTGGGTGGCACCCGACAATTCTAACTTGCCTGGTTGCCAGAAAAACAGCGGAATGTTTTCTCCCATATTCAAAAAGTATTTTTGAAGACCATGTCAGAAGAATAATTTGGGGTTCCCACTCGGCCCAGGGTTGCGCAAGAATAAATAAAAATGAAATCCAGACAGCTGTGAGGAAAGCGTGGTTGCACAAAGAATTCTCTGACAAACTGAAAGACAAAAGGGATAGATTTTTATTTAAAAAAATGGAAAGAGGGCCACAAAAGTAAGGCAGATACCAGCTTATAGCTCAAATCTGCAAAGATGAAGTCAGGAAAATTAAAGCCCTGAATGAACTAAGACTTGCAACAAATGTCAAAAGTAATTTAAAGAGTTTCTTTCAAAATGTGAAAAATAAGGGGGGGAAAGTCTGAGAAACAATTGGTATACTAATGGGAGAAGATGGCAAGGAGGTGACGGGCAGCAAGCAGGAAGCAGACACGCTTAATTATTTCTTTGCATCTGCTCTAGAAGAGTTCATATCACCAGGACCTGACGGATTACATCCCAGACTTCGGAAGGAGCTTTCAAAAGTGATCCTGGAACCTTTGAACTAACATTTTTCAAGGATCCTGGAGCACTGAGGAACTACCAGAGGACTGGAAAAGAGCTTATGTGGTTCCCATCTTCAAAAAAAAGGAAAAACAAACTGATCCAGGGAACTACAGACCAATCAGCCTGACATCATTATCTGGGAAGATCCTGGAAAAGATAATCAAGCAACAGATCTGTGAACACCTAGAAGCAAGCAAAGTTAAAACCAGAAGCCAGTATGGGTTTATCAAAAACAGATCATGCCAAACAAATCTTATTTCATTCTTTGACAAAGGGACTAAATTAGTGGAGCAGCGAAATGCTATGGGCATAATATACTTAGATTTCAGTAAGTAGACCACAAGCTACTTCTCAGAAAGCTAGAAAAGTGTGGGATAGACAGCCCCACCACCAGATGGATTTGTAACTGGCTGACAAACCACACTTAATATGTATGGAACTAGATCTACATGGAGGGAAGTAAGCAGTGGGTTACCCCAGGGTTCTGTTTTAGGCCAAGTATTCTTCAATATCTTTATAAACGATTTAGTTGAGGGAATAGAAGGGGAACTCATCAAATTTGCAGACAACACCAAGCTGACAGGAATAGCCAACAACCCAGAAGATAGGCTCAGGATCCAGTTGGATCTTGGGGCATGTCTAGTCTAGTGAAAAGGACTAGGGGTGACATGATAGCAGCATTCCAATATTTGAGGGGCTGCCACAAAAAAAAGAAGGGGGTCAACCTATTTTCCAAAGCACCGGAAGGCAAAACAAGAAACAATGGATGGAAACTAATCAAGGAGAGAAGCAACCTAGAACTAAAGAGAAATTTCCTGACAGTGGGAACAATTAACCAGTGGAATGGCTTGCCTTCAGAAGTTGTGGGTGCTCCACCACTGGAGGCTTTTAAAAATGGACAGCCATTTGTCTGAAATAGCATAAGGTCTCCTGCTTGAGCAGGGGGTCGGACTAGAAGACCTCCAAGGTCCCTTCCAAATTTGTTATTCTGTTATCTTAAAAGGCTGGCTCTGCATAAGTCACCCTACCAGTGATCTAAGAGGTGGAGTAGACATGATCAAGGCAACATGATTTCAATATGATCTTCAATGGCCATCCCATGAAAGAACATTGTAGTTATCCAGACTAATGGACTTGCTTGGAAGTAATTGAAGAATAGGACAAGAGTAAGTTGATCAAACAATGGATTCTTTGAGAAAAGCCTGTGGTAGTGAGAACCTGCTTGTTGTTGGCTATGAGTGAGGCCTGATCACTCATTGAGAGCCTCAAGCATCCATCTTACCTCCGCCATGGTTTTCTTCACCCACTTCAGAGTTGGCAGCTAGAGTCCTCCCACTGTTCAATGTAAACTTTGGTGTCCTACCTGAAAACATCCAAAAAAGAGACAGAAGGAATTAAAATGTACAGGTATAGTATAGGGGGTAAATGTACAGGTATAGAATAGGGGGTACCTTGCTCAATAGTAGTAACTGTGAGAGGGATCTTGGAGTCCTAGTGGACAATCATTTAAATATGAGCCAGCAGTGTGATGCAGCTGCCAAAAAAGCCAACACAGTGCTGGGCTGCATTAACAGAGGGATAGAATCAAGATCACGTGAAGTATTAATACCACTTTACAATGCCTTGGTAAGGCCACACTTGGAATACTGCATCCAGTTTTGGTCACCACGATGTAAAAAAGATGTTGAGACTCTAGAAAGAGTACAGAGAAGAGCAACAAAGATGATT
>NW_015389272.1:39465-41576 GCF_001527695.2 Protobothrops mucrosquamatus
ACCACACCTGCCAAACTGTGAGATTTAATATTTCCTAATGTTTTCTTGAACCAGGCCAAGGTCTTTCAACAGTTTTGCCTATTTCGATAACTTTCAGATATTTTGAAACTTACAACTTTCAGAATTCCTGGCCAGCCTCCTGAAAATTCCATATACAACTGGGTGATGCTGAAATACAAAAGTCTTTGTAACTGCCAACATGATTGATTCCCTGTGTTTATGTCCTCTTTTAATTATGTCCTGTATTATCTTATTGTTATCCCTTTTTCCAGGAATATTTTTCAATCTCGCTACAATCCCCTGGTGGGAATTCCCATCCAATATTAACCAGGCTGGATCTAGCCAGTGCTGAGTTATAGTGCATCAAATGTAATTAATTAATTGAGCCGGTGCTAATCAAACATTTTCAATTCGTAGTCAACTTATTTTCCAAAGCACCAGAAGGCAAGACAAGAAACAATGGATGGAAACCAATCAAGGAGAGAAGCAACCTGAAATTGAGGAGAAACTTCCTGACAGTGAGGACAATTAACCAGTGGAACAGCTTGCCTTCAGAAGTTGTGGGTGCTCCATCCCTGAAGGTTTTTAAGAGACTGGACAACCACGTGTCCAAAATTGTATAGGGTCTCCTACCTGAGCAGGACTGGAAGACCTCCAAGGTCCCTTCGAGCTCTATTCTGATTAATTGATTGACTACATAGGTAGATCGTTTTCCTTAACTTGGTCTTTCTGGTCTTCCAACAATGCACTCATTTCTATTGTAACTGAGTCCATTTATCTTACTTTTGATCATCCTCTTCTTCTTTTTCTCCCACTTTTCCCAGCATTAGAGCCTTTTCCAGGAAACTAGGTCTTTACGTGTCCAAAGTAGGATAATTTGAGCTCCGTGATTTGTGTCTCAAATGAGTATTCTGGGTTGGTTGGTTTGTTGATCCATCAGTTTGCTTTCTTGGCTGTCCAGAGGATTCTCAGAACGCTTCTCCAACATCAAAGTTCAAAGTTGTCAATAGAGTTTCTATCCTACTGCTTCAAAGAACGGAAGAAATAGGGGCGACATGATAGCAGTATTGCAGTATTTGAGGGGCTGCCACAAAGAGGAAGGGGGTCAAATTATTCTCCAAAGCACCAGAAGGCAAGACAAGAAACTATGGTTGGAAACTGATCAGAGAGAGAAGCAACCTGGAATTAAGGAGAAACTTCCTAACAGTGAGGACAATTAACCAGTGGAACAGCTTTCCTTCAGAAATCGTGGGTGCTCCATCACTGGATGTTTTTAAAAGAGACTAGACAGTCACTTATCTGAAATGGTATAGGTTCTCCTGCTTGAGCAGGGGGCTGGACTAGAAGACCTCCAAGGTCCCTTCCTATTCTATTCTATTCTATTCTATTCTATTCTATTCTATTCTATTCTATTCTATTCTATTCTGTTCTGTTCTGTTCTGTTCTGTTCTGTTCTATTCTATTCCATTCCATTCCATTCCATTCCATCTCTATTCTATTCCATTCCATCTCTCTTCATTCTATTCTATTCTATTCTATTCTATTCTATTCTATTCTATTCTATTCTATTCTATTCTATTCCATCTCTATTCTATTCCATTCCATCTCTATCCTATTCCATCTCTATTCTATTCTATTCTATTCTATTCTATTCTATTCTATTCTATTCTATTCTATCCTATTCTATTCTATTCTATTCTATTCTATTCTATTCTATTATATCTTCTATTCCATTCCATCCCATTTATTCTATTCTATTCTATTCTATTCTATTCTATTCTATTCTATTCTATTCTATTCTATTCTATTCTATTCAATTCTTAGTCCAACTTTCCAAAGAGCATTACAGGGAATGCCATGGTTTACATGCTTTTCAGAATCCGGCAGGTAAATAGCATGGAGAAGAGATGTAGTCCAAGACCGAGTGGCTGTGGTTTCCGGCGTCACGACATAGCCAGTTGGCTCCATCCCTGGCTATCGGGGGCGAGTCATTAGCCCCCGCGGAGAGGGCCCGCAACTTGGGCGTCCTCCTGGATACTCGGCTGTCTTTAGACGACCATATGACAGCCGTGGCCAGGGGGGCTTTTCATCAGGTTCGCCTGATACGCCAG
>NW_015389272.1:42271-57458 GCF_001527695.2 Protobothrops mucrosquamatus
TGGATACTCGGCTGTCTTTAGACGACCATATGACAGCCGTGGCCAGGGGGGCTTTTCATCAGGTTCGCCTGATACGCCAGTTGCGCCCCTTTCTGGATCATGACGCTCTACGCACGGTCACTCAAGCCCTCGTTGTTTCCCGCCTGGACTATTGCAACGCTCTCTACATGGGGCTCCCCTTGAGGTGCACCTGGAGGCTTCAGCTAGTTCAGAATGCGGCCGCGCGGGGGATCCTGGGGGCCTCTAGATACTCCCATGTAACACCTCTCCTGCGCGAGCTGCACTGGCTGCCTGTGGCCTTCCGGGTGCGCTTCAAGGTGTTAGTAACAACCTTTAAAGCGCTCTATGGCAATGGACCTAGTTATTTGCAAGACCGCCTCCTACCAAACACCTCCCTTTGACCAGTCCGCTCCCACAGAGAGGGCCTCCTTAGGGTGCCGTCGGCCAGACAATGCCGGCTGGCGACCCCCAGGGGGAGAGCCTTCTCTGTGGCAGCTCCTGCCCTCTGGAATGACCTACCCCCCGACCTACATACAGTTGCGGACCTGTGCCTTTTTCGCCGAGCCCTGAAGGCCCATCTATTCCGTGCGGCCGGCCTGGCGTAGTTTGATTATGTTTTAGTGGGGGGTTTTGTATGGGTGTGTTTTTAGAACAGGCCTGTTATTTAATTTGATTTTAGAACTGCCTATATTTATCATGGTTTTTATTATCGCCTGTTCACCGCCCTGAGTCCCGTAAGGGAGATAGGGCGGTATATAAATTCAATAAATAATAAATAAATAAATAAATTTTTGGGTGGACCAACCCTGCAGGCGTTTGGAAAAAAATGGTCAAGATCTGGCTCTTTCTGGAGGCTTATTGATCCAGAGGATCATTTTGTGTGTTAGTGTGGGTATATAATAAACTTTGGTTAAGTTTATTGTGCTTGAGTGATTGTGCTGTTTTCCTTTTCTAATGTTGTTTAGTGATTTTTGTATACTGCCCAGGGTCATTTGTTTGAGGTGGGCAGCCGTATAAACAATCTAAATAAATAAACAACTCTTGGTTTTTCTACTTATAGAGATGTCTATCATACCTACCCTTACATACACTAGTTCTAACTCTGCCTGTGATCATATTCACATTTGCAAACTTTAGGCAAATCTGTTGTTTTCTTCAGCTGGCTTCATCTCCTCTTTTTGGAAAATTCATAAGAAGTCTCTGTAAGCATAGTTTCAGTGTTTGTTTCAGCTTTCATTGCTGCAGGACAACAGATTCTTTAGTGGATTTTACAGAATTGCATTATAACATTTATCCACCCTTTTCAATCCAAGTTCCAAAATTTGAATATAGCAAATTAAAACAATTTTCAATAAAATCATGTGATAATCTGAAAAAACTCTTTTCAGGAACTGTACATCTTAAAAACATAAACCAGCAAAAAAAAAAAAGCCCTTAAACTAGGATGAAACATAAAGAATCAAAATAGCAAGTAGAAATTACTTTAGAAATTACAGTTTTTTCATTGTGAATTATCCATTTCTTTTGTTTATTTTTATTTTTAATTCATCTTCCTTCCTTCCTTCCTTCCTCCCTCCCTCCCTCTCTTTCTTTCTTTCTTTCTTTCTTTCTTTCTTTCTCTTCCTTCCTTCCTTCCTTCCTTCTTCCTTCCTTCCTTTCTCTTTCTTTCTCTTCCTTCCTTCCTTCCTCTTCCTTCCTTCTTCCTTCCTTCCTTCCTTTATTTCTTTCTCTTCCTTCCTTCCTTATTTCTTTCTTTCTTCCTTCTTTTCTCTTTCTTTCTTTCTTTCTTTCTTTCTCTTTCTTTCCCTTCCTTCCTTCTTCCTTCCTTCCTTTCTCTTTCTTTCTTTCCCTTCCTTCCTTCCTTCCTTCCTTATTTTTCTTCCTTCCTTCCTTCTTTTCTTTCTTCCTTCCTTCCTTCCTTCCTTCCTTCCTTCCTTCCTTCCTCCTTCCTTCCTTCCTTCCTTCCTTCTTCCTTCCTTCTTCTCTTTCTTTCTTTCTTTCTTTCTTTCTTTCTTTCTTTCTTTCTTTCTTTCTTTCTTTCTTTCTTTCTTTTTCTTTCATAAAGCAATGTAAAGGAGCCAAAACTGATATGTACATCTGAAGACAAAAAATATACGAAACTTTTCATGGGTTTATAGTCACTGGCTCCATACAATATTCTTCTGCTTTTTCTTTTTTGTTTTTTTTTTTAATAAAAGTTCAGCCGCTTTTGGTAATTAAGTAAAAAAAAAAAAGCACTGTGCTTAACGTGTTGTGGCATTTCCTCCTCCATTAATATGTATTTATTTTTGCACCCCACTTTTTGGACTGTCACGGATTACACTCTTTCTGAGCACAAACAATGAGATGGCGGTTTGTAGGCTTAACATTCATTTCTATGTAAAATATACATTGCACAGATCTTCAAGGAACCCTGTCTAGCAAAAGGTCAGAGACAAGACACCTTTTCCCATATGTTATGAGGGTTGATCCAGTCCAAAGGATCTTAAATTCCGATAAAGGTTGTGTCCAAGCTATATTGCAGTATCTTGAAAGGGTGCTATAAGTTTGCTTTGAAAAGCATAATGGTCTTTTCTTCTCGGCCAAAAGAAATAAACAGAAACTAATGGAGGTGGGGAGAGCTGGGAAGCAGGCCAGCCTTGGGTCTTTAAAAAATAGACTGGCCCATATATTAATATCTTTCTTTCTTTCTTTCTTTCTTTCTTTCTTTCTTTCTTTCTTTCTTTCTTTCTTCTTTCTTTCTTTCTTTCTTTCTTTCTTTCCTTCCTTCCTTCCTTCCTTCCTTCCTTCCTTCCTTCTTTCTTTCTTTCTTTCTTTCTTTCTTTCTTTCTTTCTTTCATAAAGCAATGGAAAGGACCCAAAACTGATATGTACATCTGAAGACAAAAATATACAAAACTTTACTGCAGCTGCCAAAAAGGCCAACATAGTGCTGGGCTGCATTAACAGAGGGATAGAATCAAGATCACGTGAAGTGTTAATACCGCTTTATAAGGCCTTGGTAAGGCCACACTTGGAATACTGCATCCAGTTTTGGTCACCGCGATGTAAAAAAGATGTTGAGACTCTAGAAAGAGTGCAGAGAAGAGCAACAAAGATGATTAGGGGACTGGAGGCTAAAGCATATAAGGAATGGCTGCTGGAATTGGGTATGTCTAGTTTAACGAAGAGAAGGATGGGGGGGGGACATGACAGCAGCGTTCCAATATCTCAGGGCCTGCCACAAAGAAGAGGGAGTCAAGCTATTCTCCAAAGCGCCTGAAGGCAGGACAAGAAGCAACGGATGGAAACTGACCAAAGAGAGAAGCAACCTAGAACTAAGGAGAAACTTCCTGACAGTTAGAACAATTAACCAGTGGAACAACCTGCCTCCAGAAGCGGTGAATGCTCCAACACTGGAAGTTTTTAAGAAGAGACTGGACAGCCATTTGTCCGAAATGGTATAGGGTTTCCTGCCTGAGCAGGGGGTTGGACTAGATGACCTCCAAGGTCCCTTCCAACTTTATCATTATCATCATCATCATCATCATTATTGCTTGATTTCTCAGCATTTGATGTGTGGCTCAGCTGAATTCACAAACTAAATGAGAAAAATCACATTTACGGTCAGAGTGTAGAATATTCTTTTATTTATTTGGAAGCTGGCTTTCTGAATAATACAAAACACTCAAAATATTTTTATCACTGGTTTAAGTTGCCATAGTATGAAAGGAATGAGGGTGGGATGGGGGTAATTGACATGGCTGACCTCAAATAAGAACAATCTCAGCAAAGAGATAACTGGTTAACCCAACTACAGCATCTTATAGTTTGAGTGAACATGGGGCCTGAGACAGGAGAAGAAGAAAGAAAAAGAAAGAAAGAAAGAAAGAAAGAAAGAAAGAAAGAAAGAAAGAAAGAAAGAAAGAAAGAAAGAAAGAAAGAAAGAAAGAAAGAAAAAAAAAGAAAAACATACCAGACATATGGTATATTTATTGACATCAATAAACTGATGCCAAGATCCATTGCCACAGAAGAGAATATTTGTAGCTTAGGGTTAAATTATGAGGTCCTTGGTCCTCTCCAAGCTTGGTGACTTGCTTGCAGACATTTCATTACCCAATGAAGGAATATCTGCAGATGTTCCCTAGTAGGTAATGAAACATCTGTAAGAAAACTACCAAACTCAGAATGTCCCAAGGGCTCCACATGATTCATTAAAATCTTCCATAGTTGATCTACAGCACATTAATCAATTCTGCAAACCACTGAATAATGGGAACCATATGGAGCTGCGTGGCTCTTAAAATGTCTGAGTTGTTAAAGGATCATGGCTAAGAAAAGTGTACTAATGGAGAATGGAGAATCCTTGCCTTGGGCTGGGATATGGCGTGAGACCAGGCTACCTCTGGACAGATCCAATTTGTATCTTCCTGTTTCTTGAATTCCAGAACCAGGTCCTTAAACCAGATTCGATCGTCTCCACACACCTCTATTAAGTGTATTTAACTGAAACAGAACATTTATTGCTCTTTAAGGCTGAATGATTATCAGCGGAGAAAAAAGATCTTTTAATCCATGTGGAATCCCTCGTGTGAACTGCTCTTGCCAAATCGGCCTTTCAAGACAGCATCTTATGTTTATCCACTTCCCAGAGACAGAGAAAACTTGCAGCATTTCAGATATTCATCAGCTCTTCTATTCACCAATACACACTGCCAAATTTCCACACTTTACTGAAGACAACAAGACAACATTTTTTTTAAGGAAGATATCTGCTGTCTCAGATTTACAAATAGCATTTAGGAGCTACATTTACTCCACTTAAGTAGTGTGGGAAGTCAGCCCCCCCAGAGAAGGAAATATTAAAAGGGCAGAAAAATATATTTCCTCAAAAGGATTTTAAAAGCAGAAACCAACTCTGCCCCCAAGTCTCTGTCCCAAGCAGAAGCCAGCTTTGTACAAAGGCAGATGTAAACCATCAGAAAGGCCGCAGCTAGGACAGTGGTGGCGAACCTATGGCACGCGTGCCAGAGGCGGCACTCAGAGCCCTCTCTGTGGGCATGCGCGCCATGCCCCGGAGATGGCAACGTGTCCCTCTTCAATCAGTTGCCCGCTAACTCGCCGAGGTCCCACGTGGCTGGATGCATCCCAGCACCCATGCGCTCACTGGCCTCTGTATGCAGGGACCGATGGTGTCAGGCAGCAGCTGCCCCGGCCACTGACCTGCCTTGCCCTGTGACAATAGCACCTCCGCCCTGCCTCACCTTGCCTCACCTGCAGGACGAGCCTCCTGCCCACCGCCCCACCCGCCAGAGACCCCCTTGATATCCCCCAATCCTGCCCAGCCATCACAGGCGTCCCTCACGAACAACATTGAGGTGATCACGCCCACCTTGGCCACACCCACCCAGTCTGCCATGACCACCATGGCCACGCTCACCCAGTGGGCCACTCCCATCTGGCACCCAGTGATAAATAAGTGGGTTTTGGGTTGCAGTTTGGGCACTCGGTCTCTAAAAGGTTCGCCATCACTGAGCTAGGAGATCAAGAAGACAAAGACACCTAAAATCTGCATACCCCACCCAAACTTTAAGAGTCATTAGCCCCAGCACCAGGGAAGCAGGATAGGATCTTTGGGACATAATAGGATTAACCTATCACCAGAAAGAATACCAGAAAGGCACACCCAGACTCAGGTCAGAATACATGACACAGGAAATACAAAGCCTAAAACAGGAACAGGAAACTACTCCAAACAAAAGGCTCCAGAGGGTATAAAAACCTACTCCCCACATGTGCTCAGCCCTTTTTTTTCTCTCCTCTTTCCTGCCAGAACCATCTTTCTGTCTGGCTCTTCAATAAACTGCAACCTTCTTTCTAAAGCAGTCACCATGTTGTTTATCCCCGGCTTGGACTGAACCACGATGAAGACTTTTCTTTCAACAGTAGTATAGATCAGTTCCCATTTTGGCCAATTTCCAGCAGACCCTGTACTGGGAAATGTGTACTCTACTTCATTTAAAAGAAAAACTGAGTGGCACACATTTCTTGCTAGTTGGGTTATATAGTCAGTAGGACAGAGTCAGGTAAATAGATTGCAGAGCACTGTAAATGTATAAAATATGAGAACTGCCTTATTAACTCTATTTTGGCTAGAGATAAGTTCTTATTGTAGCTCCTAGTGCAGGAGTAGGCAACCTTGGCTCTTTTATGACTCATGGACTTCAACTCCCAGAATTCCTGAGCCAGCATGGCTCAGCTTGGAAACTCTCCCTTTCCCCTCAGCATGGCTGGCTCAGGAATTCTGGGAGTTGAAGTCCACGAGTCATAAAAGAGCCAAGGTGGCCTACCCCACCATCCAGTCAGAGCGGTAGAAGCTCCTTGGATGAGGAGCGAAACATCTTCAAAGAAAAACAAGAAAGTCCAGTTACCTCATGAAAAAGCATCTTGGGGATAGTTGTCATCAATTTTCTGGTAGTAGATTCCATACCTTAAGTGTACACCATGTAGAGAATGTGTACTTCTCCATTCGGAACTCATTGCTTCAATAATTCCCAAATTCTAATAGTAAGTGAGTGGTGCATTCTTTGTGTTCGTTAAATAGGCTGGAATTATATAGTCAGAGAGTTGAAAGATGCCATTAGGCTAGTCTAGTCAACATTCCCCCCCCCCACACCCTCCATGTAGGGCTGGAATCCAAATTAAAGCATCCAGGCCAGAGATGTAGAGAGGTAGATCTAGCCCAGTGATGGCAAACCTTTTAGAGACCGAGTGCCCAAACTGCAACCTAAACCCCACTTATTTATCTCTGGGTGCCAGGTGGGCATGGCCCATTGGGTGGGCATGGCCATGGTGGTCATGGCAGATTGAGTGGGTGTGGCCAAGGTGGGCATGGTCACCTCAATGTTGCTCGTGGGGAGGGATGCCTGTGGGGGGTGGGCAGGGTTGGGGAAGATCCAGGGATCTCTGGCAAGTGGGGCGGTAGGCAGGACGCTCGTCCTGCGGGGTGAGGTGAGGCAGGGTGGGGGTGCCATTGCCATGGGGCAAGGCAAGGGCCAGGGTGGCTGCTGCCTGACACCATTGGCCCCCGCACACAGAGGCCAGCGAGCGCATGGGGGCTGACGGTGTCCGTCAGCAGCCACAGCCTGCCGGCCCCTCGACCGGCGCACTCTGGGGCTCCACAGCCCACCACCAGCAGTTCAAAGAAGCCGCCTCTGAGCTGGCCGGCCGGCCGAGAGCTGAGGAGGCGATGCAGTGGGTCGTGCCCAGGAAAAGGAGAACATGCGAGGCCAGGAGGGATGGGACGGGGGGGGAGGGAAACCAGCCGTGCCGTGATGCATCCGGCCACATGGGACCTTGGCGAGTTAGCAGGTGGCTGGTTGAAGAGGGACAGTTGCCATCTCCGGGGCATGGCACGCGTACCCACAGAGAGGGCTCTGAGTGCCGCCTCTGGCACACGTGCCATAGGTTCGCCACCACTGATCTAGCCTCTACTTTGAAGTCCATCACTTCCTCCTATTTATTGCATTCTTGAACTGCTCCTATTGTTAAGAAATGAGGGGTCTTTTCCCAAATTAAACTGGAATCCTCTTCTAACTAACTCAGGGCGGATGACTATGACCCTTTATGTGGACTTCAACTCCCAGAATTCCTGAGCCAGCTGTGCTCAGAGTTCACAGGTCCTAAAGGAGCCAGGGGTGCCTATCCCCCTGCTAAGCTCAACTCTGGCTCCTGCAGACAATGGAGAACAGAATTTTATCTTCTTCTGTGTGACCTCTTTCTGGGTATTTGAATTAGGCTGAGAATTCTTAGCCTCTCCTGTTATGAAATAATTTTAGGAAAACTAGAAATGAACAAGCTACTCCTCTTAGCCAGAGCATCAACTCCACCCTCATGATGAAGTTGTTGGGCCAAAGGTTTGTAATGCAAAACATACAGCTTTGAAACGGAACTACGATGACCCAGCTGGGAGCACTAATCACAGTCCTCCCACCTCAAGCCAGGAAAGGGGAGGGCTACTCATAAGTCAGCCCAAACTATTTGGAAGCGAGGAAAGCCATTTTAGAAAAGAATCATCTGTTTCAAATTAAACTTGTTGTTGCTGAACTTACCGGGATTCAGTTATGTTGGAGCGAATGGCTTAATGAATGAATGAATTTTTGATAGAAAGTGCACAGAGAGGGCTTCCAACAGGACTGGGCCTATTATATGTTTTAAAAAGTAAAATAGTGCACCTTTTTATGGGGACCCTGGAACTTGCTCTTCTTCCTAAGGGCAATAGCAAAATTAAGGGAGTGAGATCAAATGAAGTAGCCAGCAAGTTAGCAGGAGGAGACATAATAATAATAATAATAATAATAATAATAATAATAATAATAATAATAATAATAATAATAATAATAATAATAATAGTAGTAGTAGTAGTAGTAGTAGTAATAATAATAATAATAATAATAATAATAATAATAATAATAATAATAATAATAATAGTAAAGTTGGAAGGGACCTTGGAGGTCATCTAGTCCAACCCCCTGCTCAGGCAGGAACCCCTATAGAATAGAATAGAGTAGAGTAGAGTAGAGTAGAGTAGAGTAGAGTAGAGTAGAGTAGAATAGAATAGAATAGAATAAAATAGAGTAGAGTAGAGTAGAGTAGAGTAGAGTAGAGTAGAATAGAGTAAAATAGAGTAGAATAGAATAAAATAGAATAGAATAGAATAGAATAGAATAGAATAACAGAGTTGGAAGGAATCTTGGAGGTCTTCTAGTCCAACCCCCTACTCAGGCAGGAAACCCTATACCATTTCGGACAAATGGCTGTCCAGTCTCTTCTTAAAAACTTCCAGTGTTGGAGCATTCACCGCTTCTGGAGTCAGGTTGTTCCACTGGTTAATTGTTCTCACTGTCACGAAGTTTCTCCTTAGTTCTAGGTTGCTTCTCTCTTTGATTAGTTTCCACCCGTTGCTTCTTGTCCTGCCTTCAGGCGCTTTGGAAAATAGCTTGACTCCCTCTTCTTTGTGGCAGCCCCTGAGATATTGGAACACTGCTATCATGTCCCCCCCTCGTCCTTCTCTTCATTAAACTAGACATACCCAATTCCAGCATAAATAATAGGACATCACCTTACTTTTTCAAAAATTAACAATATATGTAGTGATGACTCTCAGGGTGTGGAGTGGGGACCTATGGCTGCAAGCTACTCAGATCTTCCTCTGACTACTAATGGAAAATTGATACTTTAGTCTTTTGCCTTTTGAGATGGCAAATACTAAAGCAGTTCTAATAGTAACTCTAAAGTAGGATGACATTGTCTTAGGAGAGCAACAAAGTATGACCCCCAAATTTCTCCAAAGTTCCAGAACACTCTTAATTTTGGTCCTACATGCTCACTGTACTGTAGACCCCAGCCACCCAAAGAAATGTGTTGGGCCCCTCCCTCAAAAGGTTATCTAAACTAGGGCAAAAACTGAAATGTAGTTTCCAAACGGCATGCACGGTGACTATCTTCTGCTTCACAGGCATTCAAGGAACAACAACTGCCAGCTACCAATAGTTTTTAAAGTTCCTGCACTAAGTTGATTCAGGAAATAACATTTTGGCAGCAATTCAGAAATCACGTGGCTCGGCTCAGAAGAAAGAATGAGATGAGGAATCCAACTAGAACATCAGGAAGATGGGAATAAAGCTAAAGCCAACAAGTATTATTTCATCATTGGTCATAAACTTACTCAAGTATCAAGTACTATAGCATAAAGAAATACCGGCCCTGGAGAACAGCCATCAGATAAGGAATTCTGGATCCAAGTCATGTGCTTCAACAGTGCTGGCACTTTTCCTGACATCCACTGTTCCTCTTGACACAAAACAGAAACCAGATGCTAGAGTCACTCTAAGCCAAGAATGTGAGCAAGATGTTATTTTCAGGGATAGACAATAGTAAATGCGTGGACCTGAAGGGTTTTTCTCCCTCATGGGCTCTGGTGAACAGTGCAAGGCAACAGCTCTCAATAATTTGGACCAACAGTCTGAAGACCCACTGTAGTTTGGCACTATTAAAGTGCCCATTTCTCAAGGCATGATATCAGCACCTCATGTTCTGCCAAAAATGCAATAATGCTTTCAGAGATTGATGCATTGCCTGCACCATATCTGTTTACCATTCAGTGTGGTGATGGATAAGTGACTTGGTAGCCTTGCTTGCATTATGGGTCCGTGGAGAAGAAGCGTCGGTGCCGTTAACCGTCTCGGCTCATCCTTCTCTTGCTGATCTTCTCCTGTGAGCTGATAAGACTGACGGAGGACCTTTTAGCATGTTCTACATCAAAGGCTGATGAAGAGTTCTGACAGTCTGGATGACAGGGCTGTAAACAAACCATTAATCACACTGCTGTTCCCTGGAATAAACCCTTCCCAAAGGCCATGAACCTTCTACAGGTCACTAATATAAACCACATCTTCCTTAGTCCAGCAGGGAATTAGTGGGGTGGCCGTAATGTCACGGCTTCCATGGTGGGCTTGGTCCTTGTCATGATGACATGCCCTTACTTTCATTTTAAGGCCAGGTGAGTGTTACGCTTCCCAAGATTACTCCCAGCCAGTGAGCATAGGGGAGGTTTCAGCGGATTAAATAAACTAAGATCAATTTCACAAAAAGTGATTTTTTTTTTCATGGCAGGTTTATATGTGCGCACATCACCTGCTTGTATGTTGATTAAAGAAAAGGATATATTCAAGATGATCACAAAGAAAACAATCTTTGCTGGGAGAATCTCTCTGAATCAAAAATAAAAATAACAAACAAAGTGTTCATTTTTAAAAGAAATGCTTAATTTTTGACAAGTTTTACATATTGTTTATACCAACCTTGGCAACTTTAAGACTTGTGGACTTCCACTCCCAGAATTCCTTGGTTAGCCGTTCTGGGAGTTGAAGTCCACTAGTCTTCAAGTTGCCAAGGTTGAACAACCCCTGGTTTATACAAAGCAAGGTACAATCATTGTAGAGATAAACATCTTAATGCCTAAGAGGATTTTCTAATCATGAATTAATATCATCAGCCAATAATGAAATAGGTTTTAGTCCACCAGAATATTCATCAGCTTTGTTCCCATGACATATTTAACATGGTCAGCTATAACCCAGACAAATTACTCTACTTGAGGCACCCAGTCATACTAACCAGATCAAAATGTGCTATCTAGGATTAGAGAGCCTCCAGGCTCCCTCCAGTATAGATAGTTTTCACAGAGATATCATACTGATGTTTGTACAGGTAATCCTCACTTAATGACCAGATGCTTAGTGAGCATTGGAAGTTATAATGGATTCCCTCTCTCAGCTACTTATGACCTGGTTCTGGAATTCCAGAACAGGCACACATGTATCAGTTACATGACTAAATTTTGGGTGCTGGCAATTGTCTCTCCTTTACAGCCAGTGTTCCACAGTCATATGACCACAATTTAACAACGTTTTATCAGTTTCCAGCTTTTTTGGCTGGTTTCTAGCAATAGGAATACATAAATTTACCACAAAGTTGTAAAATTAAGTCCGGTCACGTGAGTGCCCTGAGTTACAATTGTCATGACTTACAATGGAAATCCTGGGCTCCATTAATGTTGTAAGTTGAGGAGTATCTGTATTTCTAATACCATTGGCCTCCAGAAGCGGTGAATGCTCCAACACTGGAAGTTTTTAAGAAGAGACTGGACAGCCATTTGTCCGAAATGGTATAGGGTTTTCTGCCTGAGCAGGGGGTTGGACTAGATGACCTCCAAGGTCCCTTCCAACATCATCATCATCATCAACTGCCAAGTGTGTATAAGAAAGGACTAGTAAGGCTTCCTTGTAACTCTTTGTTGAACTCTTTGCATCATTATAATAATAATAATAAAGTTGGAAGGGACCTTGGAGGTCATCTAGTCAAACCCTCCATTATAACTCTCCATTATAACATTACCAGATAGGCAGAATAGTAGGTTGTCTACTATAGCCCTGCTTGGGATGGTGGGGGGCTTTTTTAATAGGGAGGGCAAGAATGATTTGCTTAGTTAAATCCAACCGATTTATTGCAGGGATAATAATATATCCAATAGTAAAACTGTTTTGTTTTCTTCCATTCAATTGTGCCCAGTTCTCAGAGACTGCCTGAACAGATTGCTACAGTTTTCTTGGCAAGGTTTTTCAGAAATGGTTTGCCATTGCCTCTTTCCTAGGGCAGAGAGAGAATGGATGGCTCACCCAGCTGGCTTCATGCCAAAGGCAGGACTAGAACTCAGTGTCTCTTGGTTTCCAGCCTGATGTCTTAACCACTACACAAAATGGCCCTCTTAGTAGAACTGATTTTACATACACGAGTATAATCGAACTTAAAAATAAATAACATACACAATGCAAGTAGCATTATAAAAACGTGATGAGTAAATTGACGGTACCAGTTGATTATTGTTATTCTCCAAATCCCCCTGACAAGGGCTGTTTATGTGCATACTATAAAAGTATAATAATGATTGCATCGAGGCTAAAAAAAAAAAAAGCTCTCTCAGATGCAATAAATTCTGCTCCTCAGGAACATTCTTTGTTTTTCAACTACTTCAGATTCAGAATTTGAAACTGAAGAAAATGCAGGCTATATGAGAATTGGAGGGCCTTGATTTTAGCAGCAAACCTTCAGAAATCTATTTGGTTTTTTTGCTTAGTTAGCTTCTGTGTCTTGGAGAACTGGATATGTCTGCTAAATGTGGGTTTTCCAGCTATATTAAATGATTGGACCGGATCCAGCTTGGCTGGATCTCACCGAGGCTAAATTTAACATCTTTGGGATTAAATTGTAATCCCTTTTTGCTGTTCTCCCCATTGATCCAATTAAAAGTGTTATGGGGAAAATGATAGCCATTCATCCCCCCTCCCTCGTTTATATACACTACAACAAAGTAAACAAAGCTATCTTTCTGGATATCACAGAAATATAACTCTGTTGACTTAACATTTTTAAAAATGTTCTGCAAAAGAAAGTAATAACCTTCTTCGCTGGAGTGGGGAGGAATCAAGAACATGAACACCCATGGTTCTGTTGTTGCAGACATCTACTTGACCCTTCATCCTAGGACAGTGGTGGCGAACCTATGGCACGCGTGCCAGAGGCGGCACTCAGAGCCTTCTCTGTGGGCATGCACGCCATTGTTCCAGCCCTGACTCCCCCTGCGGCCCCCTCCTCACCAGTAACCCCCCTGGAGGAGAGTCATCCCGGAGTGCGGCCCGCGCAGAGTAGCACAGCCAAGGACATGGCAGCCGGCAGCGGGGACAAGATTCCGCCCTCACGCCCCGTTGCGCGCAGTTGATGCTGCTGGGTGCAGGCAGAGGGCGTGGCCACCATGGCACTGCTGGGCCACCCGGGCGATCTGTGGTGGGCTGTGGAGGAGTGGCCCTGCGGGCAGGCAGGGTGGGGCGGGGCGGGGGCAGGATGGGGCGGAGCGGAGCAGGCAGGATGGGGCGTAGGCGGTTTTTGGGCACTCGGTCTCTAAAAGGTTCGCCATCACTGTCCTAGGACTAGGGGTGACATAATAGCAATATTCCAGTATTTGAGGGGCTGCCACAAAGACGAGGGGGTCAACTTATTTTCCAAAGCACCAGAAGGCAAGACAGGAAACAATAGATGGAAACTAATCAAGGAGAGAAGCAACTGGGAACTGAGGAGAAACTTCCAAATAGTGANCAGTAGTCCAGGCGGGAGGTGACGAGGGCATGGGTGACTGTGCGCAAGGCGTCCCGGTCCAGAAAAGGTCGCAACTGGTGTATCAGGCGTACCTGATAAAACGCCCCCCTGGTCACGGCCGACAACTGGTCTTCCAGCGTCAGCCGTGAATCCAGGAGGACCCCCAGATTGCGTACCCTCTCCGAGGGGGCCAAAATTTTGCCCCCTATAGTCAGCGATGGAGTCAGCTGACTATGCCGAGGCGCCGGCAGCCACAGCCACTCGGTCTTGGAAGGGTTGAGCCTGAGTCTTGGAAGGGTTGAGTCTTGGAAGGGTTGAGCCAAGGGTTGGACGAGATGACCTCCAAGGTCCCTTCCAACATCATCATCATCATCAACTGCCAAGTGTGTATAAGAAAGGACTAGTAAGGCTTCCTTGTAACTCTTTGTTGAATTCTTTGCATCATCATCATCATCATCATAATAATAATAATAATAATAATAATAAAGTTGGAAGGGATCTTGGAGGTCATCTCGTCCAACCCTCCATTATAACTCTCCATTATAACATTACCAGATAGGCAGAATAGTAGGTTGTCTACTATAGCCCTGCTTGGGATGGTGGGGGGCTTTTTTTAATAGGGAGGGCAAGAATAATTTGCTTAGTTAAATCCAACCGATTTATTGCAGGGATAGTAACATATCCAATAGTAGAACTGTTTTGTTTTTTTCCATTCAATTGTGCCCAGTTCTCAGAGACTGCCTGAACAGATTGCTACAGTTTTCTTGGCAAGGTTTTTCAGAAATGGTTTGCCATTGCCTCTTTCCTAGGGCTGAGAGAGAATGGATGGCTCACCCAGCTGGCTTCATGCCAAAGGCAGTACTAGAACTCAGTGTCTCCTGGTTTCCAGCCTGATGTCTTAACCACTACACAAAATGGCCCTCTTAGTAGAACTGATTTTACATACACGAGTATAATCGAACTTAAAAATAAATAACATACACAATGCAAGTAGCATTATAAAAACGTGATGAGTAAATTGACGGTACCAGTTGATTATTGTTATTCTCCAAATCCCCCTGACAAGGGCTGTTTATGTGCATACTATAAAAGTATAATAATGATTGCATCGAGGCTAAAAAAAAAAAAAAGCTCTCTCAGATGCAATAAATTCTGCTCCTCGGGAACATTCTTTTGTTTTTCAACTACTTCAGATTCAGAATTTGAAACTGAAGAAAATGCAGGCTATATGAGAATTGGAGAGTCTTGATTTTAGCAGCAAAACTTCAGAAATCTATTTGGTTTTTTTGCTTAGTTTATTTATTTATTTATTTATTTATTTAATTTAATTTATATGCCGCCCTTCTCCCGACAGGGACTCAGGGCGGCGCACAACATATTTAAAACCAGAACATATATACAATCCCCCCCTTAAAACCGAATTAAACCGAATTTTAATGTTGCGTCTTCCGAATATTTAAAACCCAATGTAAAAATCCACCCTAGGTCAGGT
>NW_015389272.1:60694-65939 GCF_001527695.2 Protobothrops mucrosquamatus
GGTCTCTAAAAGGTTCGCCATCACTGTCCTAGGACTAGGGGTGACATAATAGCAATATTCCAGTATTTGAGGGGCTGCCACAAAGACGAGGGGGTCAACTTATTTTCCAAAGCACCAGAAGGCAAGACAGGAAACAATAGATGGAAACTAATCAAGGAGAGAAGCAACTGGGAACTGAGGAGAAACTTCCAAATAGTGAGAACAATTAACCAATGGAATGGCTTGCCTTCAGAAGTTGTGGGTGCTCCATCACTGGAGGTTTTTAAGAAGAGACTGGACAGTCACTTGTCTGAAATGGTTACTATAGGGTCTCCTGCTTGAGCAAGCGGTTGGACTAGAAGACCTCCAAGGTCCCTTCCAGCTCTGTTTTGAAATTAAAAAATCCAGTGGGATCCACATGTAGCAGAACATACATGTGTAAATAGAACCACGCTCAGACAGATGTTTAAGGTCCAAACAGATTAGTAAAACAAACAAATTATATGCAGTTTTGGTGGAGGTGAGGAAAAGGAGTCTGCGGGGGGGGGAGAATATCAGTCTTTTCTTCAAAGAAAACAAAGCAAAAGGAACAAACATGAATCTCCTGTTCATTACATTTAATCCTAATATTGTTAGTGATCTATAGGATAAACACTGCAAAGAGCGGATGCTTCCAAAGCTGCTTTGTCAGTACATTTCTTGTATAAATATGCAGTAAATATTCTTGCCATGTAATCCATGGATTGTTTCTTAATAATAATGATTTGCAGATATCTAAAGAGGCCCAGAAACGGAAAATCAGCCTTAGAAGATTTGTAAAATATTCTCTTAAATTAGGAAGGTTGATATTTGCTTTAGTTACACCTAAACCAGTGATGGCGAACCTTTTAGAGACCGAGTGCCCAAACTGCAACCCAAAATCCACTTATGTATCATCGGGTTCCAGGTGGGCGTGGCCCATTGGGTGGGTGTGGCCAATTGGGTGGGCATGGCTGCAGTGGTAACGGCAGACTGGGTGGGACTAAAAAGTTCAATCAATCAATTCCAACTTTGCGAGATCTTTTTCTTCCCCACGAAAAATTGAAATTGATTGATTGAACCTTTTTTTTTAATTTTGCACATGGCGGCGGAGGCCTAAAGCGAAAATGTTTTATAAAACCCAGCTGAAGGCCTAGGACTGGGGCGACGGTGCGCGTGCCACCTGTGGCACGCGTGCCATAGGTTCGCCACCACGGACCTAAACCATGCTGGCTGGGGAATTCTGGGAATTGAAGTCCACACCTTAAGAGTGGCCAAGATTGAAGAAATGCTGATCTAATGCCTTAAGTATTGCAAAGACAGTTTTGTTGCATAATGATACATCCATGTGGTTTTTCCTTCTGACAATGTGACCCCACCCAAGTAGCCAATTAATTCTTGCCAATGCCCTTCTTGCTATCACACAGATTGTGTTGACCTTTCGGCTGAGGACAAAAATATATGGATTTTGGAGCCAAATGGTATTCCCCTTGTCCTTCTCTCCATATGCTTGCTGTGTTTCTCCAATGTAGGGCTGCTTTAGTGATATTTGTTCAAAGGGAGACAGTTGAGGAGGTGGGCCTTTTTTCATTCTGGGAATAATCACCTTAAAGTTGAAATAGGCAGCAAGCAAGCATAAATTAAATCCCGATCAACCAAATGTGAAAGTGCCATTAAGAAACCAATAAACAAGAGAGGACATTTAAGCAGATTTTAGTATGTTACGTACACAACTGGAGAAGAAAAGAGTAAAATGTTGATCTAATGCAATTGATGGCCCCGTGGGGAATGTTGCTCAGTCTGTCTTAAGAGAATTCCCACCACCAGTGCAGAACCTTAATCAATTTAACTGGTTGTGTCTGTTTTTAGACTTACAAATGAAACACAATACCACACAGTATGAGGATTTTACATCAGCCCAGTCTATTAAGCACTAAAATAACTCCAGAAAACCTGATTTATATAAAATTAGGGCTGTCAGCTCATTAAAGAATTCAATTGCTTTCAGCTGAAAGCCAAATAAATTCCACTTGGTTTTGGCCTTGCCAATAACTCAACATACATCCCTTTTCGAAAATATTGAAAGAAATGTGATCTTTCTCTTGAGAAATACATACACACACACACACACAAATCTTTTTTTTTAAAGCAAGATCTACACACGTATCGTGGAGAAAGAAAGATTTCTTTCTCAGTATGGCAGTGTTCATGCAAGGGGTATTTTCCAAAGCACCTGAGAACAGGACAGAAATAACTGAAAGAAGATTATTAAAGAGAGATCCAACATGGAATTAAGGAGGAATTTCTTGACAGCTAGAACTAATCAGTGGAACAGCTTGCCTCCAGAGGTTGTGAGTGCTCCATCACTGTAGGTTTTTGAGACTGAACAACCATTTGTTTGAAATGGTATAGGGCAGGAGTCTTCAAACTTGGCCATTTTATGACTTGTGGACTTCAACTCCCAGAATTCCTCAGCTAGGCATGCTGGCTGAGGAATTCTGGGAGTTGAAGTCCACAAGTCATAAAAGGGCCAAGTTTGAAGACCCCTGGTATAGGGTCTCCTGCTTGAACGGGTGGGAGGGTTGGACTGGAAGACCTCCAAAGTCCCTCCCAATCCTATTATTCTATGACTTCTATGACTTGCTGCTTTGCCATCAGCTACGGGCCGGGAGATTTCAAATGAATGTTGTCAGGGAAGTAGATATCCAGAGAGCCTCAGAATCAGATCCTTTCATAAAATAAGGAAGTTATCAATGCCTTAGCAATAACCACACATGAAATGGACCAAATGCCTGACTTCATTTTGTGACCCAGAGTGCTTAAAAAAGGAGATGTAATTGCATGAATATGCAAGCAATTAATCAGAGGTTCCTGAACACGGTATCTCCCTGTCTGGTATGGTAGATAGAAATCCACTGATGATCTCAGTATTAGCTGTAATACACCATTATTTTAAAACATATAAGGAACGGTTGCTGAAATTGGGTATGTCTAGTTTAATGAAGAGAAGGACGAGGTGTGACATGATAGCAGTGTTCCAATATCTCAGGGTTTGCCCCAAAGAAGAGGGAGTCACTCTATTCTCCAAAGCGCCTGAAGGCAGGACAAGAAGCAACGGATGGAAACTAATCAAGGAGAGAAGCAACCTAGAACTAAGGAGAAACTTCCTGACAGTTAGAACAATTAATCAGTGGAACAACCTGCCTCCAGAAGCGGTGAATGCTCCAGCACTGGAAGTTTTTAAAAAGAGACTGGACAGCCATTTGTCTGAAATGGTATAGGGCAGTGGTGGCGAACCTACGGCACGGGCGGCAGAGGCGGCACTCAGAGCCCTCTCTGTGGGCACGCGTGCCATCGCCCCAGTCCTAGGACTTCAGCTGGGTTTTATAAAACCTTTTCGTTTTAGGCCTCTGCTGCCGTGTGCAAAAAAAAAGGTTCAATCAGTCAATTTCAACTTCTCGCGGGAAAAAAAAGATCTTGCAAAGTTGGAATTGATTTATTGAACTTTTTAGTCCCCCCCAGTCTGCTGTTACCACCGCAGCCACACCCACCCAATTGGCCATGCCCACCCAATGGGCCACACCCACCCGGCACTCGACGATGCATAAGTGGGTTTTGGATTGCAGTTTGGGCACTCAGTCTCTAAAAGGTTCGCCATCACTGGTATAGGGTTTCCTGCCTGAGCAGGGGGTTGGACTAGACGACCTCCAAGGTCCCTTCCAACTTTTATTATTATTATTATTATTATTATTATTATTATTATTATTATTATTATTATTATTATTATTATTCATTAGACGTGAACCTCAGTCAACTGGACATTCAAATTGATTGACTGGCGCTAATGGTTGACACGGGTTGCTGCCAACATCCTAGGTATCAACCAGGTACCTCCTTAAATGTAAGATGTTCCTAGTAGCGCAGTTTTTTGTAGCATTGGTGGAGTTATTGCAGGAAGCTGCAGTTTTCTGAAATATTTTGCAAAGTTTTTGGACATAGTTCCCAGTGCCTCGATGACAATGGGTATCACTGTTACACGTTTCATCCATAATCGCGCAGGTTTGATGGCCAGGTCGCGATATTTCGTAATTTTTTCCAGTTCTTTTTCTTCAACTCTGGCATCTCCTGGTACAGCGATATCAATCAGCTGTACGCTTTGGTTCTCTACAACTGCGATATCTGCCGTGTTGTGTTCCAAATGGCGATCTGTCTGTATTCTGTATTATTATTATTATTATTATTATGGATCATCGCACAGTCAGCCAGATGTTCAGACTGGATTTGGCATTTTGTCTACCTATCGAGTCCTTACCAAGGATCTGGGACAGGCAGATGATGATGATGATGATGATGATGATGATGATGATGATGATGACGATGACTATTATTATTATTATTATTATTATTATTATTATTATTATTATTATTATTATTATTATTATTATTATTATTATTATTATTTCAATCACTTTAATGTTTTAATTTTTAATTCTGGTCTATGACTGAAAAAAAAAAGATTGATAATCAGAAGTTTACCATGTCACTGGCTAGTTTAAATGTCTTCATGCATTCTTAGTAGTTTCTCAACCAACATCATATTCGTGAGGATAAACCATAAAAGCCCACTCATTCCGCAGTAATTGGGTTAAAAAAAACTTTTTCCCCCCCACATTCGTCCATAATGGCATTTAATATATTTTCAAACGTAAGAATGCTGGCATTGAGAGGATTTTGGAAATTGTGCAAAAGAAATACTTATTATGGTCAACGGACTGAAATCACTTTGAGAATTAGACATATTATTTATCTTTCAGCTCTTTTTTTTTTTTTTTTAAAAAAAAAAAAAAAAAGATGGTAGAAAGTTTATTGTCCTTAAATCAGGTGTGGAAGGCAGCAACAAATCAAAGACGTTATTATGGCATTTTTGAGCTTAAAACAGTTTGTGTGGCCCAGCCCAGCAAGCCATGTCCAGCAGATGTCATTGTGTCAACCCCCCACACACACACAAAAGAAGAAAGGGGGGAAAAAAAACACCTGAGTCCTTTCTCCCTGAACCAAATTGAACTTTAACAACTTTTCAAGTGTGTTGGGTTGTCTGGGGTCATAGATTCGGCTAGAGTAAATACAGCGCTTTGAGGTAGGTCTCCAAGAGGTTAAGCTCTCGCGCAGGCCTCCTTCGTGAAGTTTTTTTTTCGTTAGTTTTGAAATGTCCTGTCTTTTCCGAAGAAAAGTCTCTCTCTCTCTCTCT
>NW_015389273.1:0-12303 GCF_001527695.2 Protobothrops mucrosquamatus
ATAGAATAGAGTAGAATATACGATAGGATAGGATAGAATAGGAAATAGAATAGAATGCAGAATAGAATGGAATGGAATGGAATAGAGAATAGAATAGAATAATAGTATAGAACAGAACAGAATATAGAATAGAGTAGAATATAGGCTAGGATAGAATGTAGAATAGAATAGAATAGAATAGAATAGAATAGAATAGAATAGAATTAAGAAATAGAATAGAATAGAATAGAATAGAATAGAATAGAATAGAATAGAATAATAGTATAGAACAGAACAGAGTATAGAATAGAGTAGAATATATGATAGGCTAGGATAGGAAATAGAATACAATGGAGAATGGAATGGAATGGAATCGAATGGAATGGAATGGAATCGAATCGAATATAGAATATAGGATAATAATAATAATAATAATAATAATTTAATTTATATACCGCCCTTCTCCCGCAGGACTCAGGGCGGTGCACAGCATATTAAAACAGATAGTATAGAACAGAACAGAATATAGAATAGAGTAGAATATAGGCTAGGATAGAATGTAGAATAGAATAGAATAGAATAGAATAGAATAGAATAGAATAGAATAGAATAGAATAGAATAGAATAGAATAGAATAAGAAATAGAGTAGAATAGAATAGAATAGAATAGAATAATAGTATAGAACAGAACAGAGTATAGAATAGAGTAGAATATACGATAGGCTAGGATAGGAAATAGAATACAATGGAGAATGGAATGGAATGGAATGGAATGGAATCAAATAGAATATAGAATATAGGATAGGATAGGAAATAGAATAGAATGCAGAATAGAATAGAATAGAATAGAATGCAGAATAGAATAGAATAGAATGCAGAATAGAATAGAATAATAGTATAGAACAGAGTATAGAATATAGGATAGGATAAGATAGGAAATAGAATAGAATGCAGAATAGAATAGAATGGAAATGGAATGAAATGAAATGAAATGAAATGAAATGGAATGGAATGGAATGGAATAGAATAGAATAGAATAGAATAGAATAGAATAGAATAATAGTATAGAACAGAACAGAGTATAGAATAGAGTAGAATATACGATAGGATAGGATAGAATAGGAAATAGAATAGAATGCAGAATAGAATGGAATGGAATGGAATAGAGAATAGAATAGAATAATAGTATAAAACAGAACAGAATATAGAATAGAGTAGAATATAGGCTAGGATAGAATGTAGAATAGAATAGAATAGAATAGAATAGAATAGAATAGAATAGAATAGAATTAAGAAATAGAATAGAATAGAATAGAATAGAATAATAGTATAGAACAGAACAGAGTATAGAATAGAGTAGAATATACGATAGGCTAGGATAGAATAGGAAATAGAATAGAATGTAGAATAGAATAGAATAGAATAGAATAGAGAATAGGAGAGAATAGAATAAGAAATAGAATAGAATAAGAAATAGGATAAGAAATAGAATAGAATAAATAGAAATAGAAATAGAAATAGAATAGAATAAGAAATAGAATAGAATAAATAGAAACAGAATAGAATAGAACAGAGCAGAAAAGAATAAGAAAAGAATAAGAAATAGAAATAGAATAGAATAGAATAGAATAAGAAATAGAGTAGAATAGAATAGAATAGAATAGAATAGAATAGAATAGAATAGAATAGAATAGAATAATAGTATAGAACAGAACAGAGTATAGAATAGAGTAGAATATACGATAGGCTAGGATAGAATAAGAAATAGAATAGAATGCAGAATAGAATGGAATAGAATAGAATAGAATAGAGAATAGGAGAGAATAGAATAAGAAACAGAATAGAATAAGAAATAGGATAAGAAATAGAATAGAATAAATAGAATAGAAATAGAATAGAACAGAATAGAATAGAATAAGAAATAGAAATAGAAATAGAATAGAATAAGAAATAGAATAGAATAGAATAGAGTAGAATATAGGATAGGATAGAATAGAATAGAATAAGAAATAGAATAGAATAAATAGAAATACAATAGAATAGAAAAGAACAGAAAAGAATAAGAAAAAGAATAAGAAAAAGAATAAGAAAAAGAAATAGAAATAGAATAGAATAGAAGCTGAAAGGAACCTCGGAGGTCATCTAGTCCAGCCCACTGCTCGAGCAGGGGAACCTATACCGCCTCAGACAAGGGACTGTCCAGTCTCTTCCTAAAAACCTCCAGCGATGGGAGCGCCCACGATTTATCGGCTTTGGAGTCCTTCGCCTCTTTCAGGGGGCTGGCACTGCAGAGCAAACCACCCCAGGGAACAGCAGAGGGGATGTGAACCGCTTGATTTGGGGGGGGGGTTCAGGAGGGACCACCACCCCCGAACCAAACTCAACCGATCCCACAGGGATCGATCCAAAGGCAGGGATCTCCAGTCCAAGAATTCAAGGCCGGGATTCTTCGGGCTGCGGAAAGGGTGGGGTAGGGGAGGGACCGTGCAAGAGTAGTAGTCTGCTTCTGGGGGGGGCGGGTTTGTAGGGCCCCCCCATGTCCGGCCTGGGTGGATCCGTGAGTCAATTGAGGCTGGGGGCTTGGTTTAGGCCTTCAGCCTTTGGGGGGGTTCGGTGTCTGGGGTGGATGAACTCGGGAGCTTGTGATGTAGTGTAAATCTGAGTGGACTTCAACTCCCAGAATTCCCGCCAGAATGATTTAAGAGGGGGGTGTGGACTTCAACTGCCAGATAAGAGGGCTGACTTTGATCCCAGAATCCCCCATCCAGCCTGCTTTAAGAGGGAGGACTTCCACTCCCAGAATCCCCCATCCGGCCTGCTTTAAGAGGGACGGACTTCAACTCCCAGAATCCCACAGCCAGGATGCTTTAAGAGGGAGGACTTCCACTCCCAGAATCCCCCAGCCGGCCTGCTTTAAGAGGGGGGGACTTCCACTCCCAGAATCCCCAGCCGGCCTGCTTTAAGAGGGGGGGACTTCCACTCCCAGAATCCCCCAGCCAGGATGCTTTAAGAGGGATGAACTTCAACTCCCAGAATCCCCCAGCCGGCATGCTTTAAGAGGGGTGGACTTCGACTCCCAGAATCCCCAGCCGGCCTGCTTTAAGAGGGGGGGACTTCGACTCCCAGAATCCCCCAGCCAGGATGCTTTAAGAGGGGTGGACTTCGACTCCCAGAATCCCCCAGCCGGCATGCTTTAAGAGGGGAGCTTTCTTGCGACAATTGTCGTAAGTCAAGAGATAATAATAATAATAATAATAATAATAATAATAATAATAATAATAATAGTAGTAGTAGTAGTAGTAGTAGTAGTAGTAGTAGTAATACCATCAAACATCCACATCTGCCTATCCCAGGTCTTTGGTAAGGACTCGATAGGTAGACAAAATGCCAAATCCAGTCTGAACATCTGGCGGACTGTGCGATGATCCATAATAATAATAATAATAATAATAATAATAATAATAATAATAATAATAATAATAATAATAATTAGCCTGGAGCTCTATGGAGCCCCCAGTTCTTGGGCTTCTTTAAAGCAACCCGCAGAGAAGATGGTTCCAGGTCTGGTGGTTGCTCGCTCGGGATTCTGGGAAGGGGGGCTTTCCTAGCCAGGATCTGTTGCTCGTTTGGGGGGGGCAGTCCTTGACTTTGGGGGGGTGGGGATTCTGGAGGGGGGGTTCCTTTCCTAGCCAGGTTCTCCGGTTGCCAAAAAAATTCCTGATCAAATCCTGCTCGGTCAGGGAGATCGACGGGAATCCCCTTCTTGAATTCGGCCCCGAAGAATTGGACCGATCGTGGAAGGAGTCCCATTAGTAATCCGGTGGATCCCGGGATCATTCCGCCTCCTTAGGATGATCTTCATCAAATGCTGGTCCAGGTTTGGCTTAGCCGAGGAACCAAACCGAGATTCCACTACACTAGGCGCATTCGAGGCCTAGCCTTGTTTTGCATCAGTCCATTGCACACACACACACACACAAAATCACCATGAACAGACACACACGCACGCACACATACAGAGTAGTATAGGGTTTCCTGCCTGAGCAGGAGGTTGGACTAGATGACCTCCGAGGTCCCTTCCAACTTTATCATTATTATTATTATTATAGCATCTCCTGACAGCCCTCCTGGCTGAGGACGCTGGGAGTTGTAGTGCCACCGGCATCTGGATTGGGAAGGCCGAGGGGAAAAACCCGGAAACCGGCTTGGCGGGAAGATGGATGGGATTGAAGGGAGAGGAGCTAAACCGCCTTTAGTGTTGTTAAGCAAAAAAAAAAAGCGCCAATCGGCTTGTGTGTGATTTCAGTTGTGGAGTTTGAATGCAAAAATGCCCCCCCAAAAAAGTCTGAATTTTGGGGGGGGGAGTTGTTTTTTTTTCCATTAAAAAAGGACATTGTGTTTTAAAATGATTGTTTTTCTTTAAAATGCAAAAAAAAAAAAAAAGGAAATTTGAGTTAAATTACAGAGTTTTTGTGGCTGAAGACAGAAAAAAAAAGGGAAATTGTGTGGGTTAAAACTGGGTTTTTGTGGCTTAATGCAAAAACAAAAAGAAATTGAGTTAAATTACGGGTTTTTGTGGCTTAACGCAAAAAAAGGGAAATTGTGTGTGTTAAAACTGGGTTTTTGTGGCTTAATGCAAAAAATGAGTTAAATTAGGGGTTTTTTGTGGCTTAATGCAAAAAAAAAAGGGAAATTGTGTGCTAAAACTGGATTTTTGTGGCTTAATGCAAAAAAAAGGGAAATTGTGTGGGTTAAAACTGGGTTTTTGTGACTTAATGAAAAAAAAAGGAAAATTATAGGTTTTTTGTGGCTTAAGGCAAAAAAAAGGGAAATTGTGTGGGTTAAAACTGGGTTTTTGTGGCTTAATGCAAAAAAAGGGAAAATTATGGGTTTTTTGTGGCTTAACGCAAAAAAAGGGAAATTGTGTGTGTTAAAACTGGATTTTTGTGGCTTAATGCAAAAAAAGAAATTAAGTTAAATTATGGGTTTTTTGTGGCTTAATGCAAAAAAAAAGGGAAATTGTGTGTGTTAAAACTGGATTTTTGTGGCTTAATGCAAAAAAAAGGAAATTGAGTTAAATTATGTTTTTTTTGTGGCTTAAGGCAAAAAAAAAGGGAAATTGTGTGGGTTAAAACTGGGTTTTTGTGGCTTAAAGAAAAAAAAAAAAAAAAAAGGAAAGTGAGTTAAATTAGGGGTTTTTTGTGCCTTAACACAAAAAAAAGGAAATTGTGTTTGTTAAACTGGATTTTTGTGGCTTAATGCAAAAAAAAGGAATGAGTTAAATTACGGGTTTTTTGTGGCTGAATGCAAAAAAAAAGGGAAATTGTGTGTTAAAACTGAGTTTTTGTGGCTTAATGCAAAAAAAAAGGAAACTGAGTTAAATTATGGGTTTTTTGTGGCTGAATGCAAAAAAAAAAAAAAAAAGGAAATTCTGTATGTCAAAACTGATTTTTTTCGTGGCCTAATGCCAAAAAAGGAAATTGTCTGTATTGAACTACGGGCTTCTTAATGCAAAAAGAATAGGGGTGGTCCTTCCTTTACGACCACAAATTAGCCCCCATTTTCCGTTGTTAAGTGAGACATTTCTTCCGTGAATTTTGCCCCATTTTACGACCTTGGTCGCCGTTAAGTGAATCAGTGCAGTCGTTAAAGGTGACACGGTTGTTAAGCGAATCGGGCTCCCCCCGTTGATCTTGCTCGTCCGAACGTCGGAAAAGGAGGATCAACCTTGGGAACACTGCGACCGTTGTAAGTATGAACCCAGGTGCCAAGCTTCTCAATTTTGATCACGTGGGTTCTGGGAATGCTGCCAACGTCGTAACTGTGAAAAACAGTCATAAGTCCCCTTTTCCAGTGCCGTTGTACCTTGGGAACGGTCACTAAGCAGAACGTTGTAAGTTGGGGACTTTGTGCAATTAGTATATATCCCAGGAAAGAGACAGTTGCCTTCAAGATTTCGGCTGTGAAGACCTTCTCTTTTGCGACCTTCCAACTTTTCCCCTCCGAAGGTCGCAAAAGGAGGATCGGGGGACCCCTGGGACGCTGCGACCGTCATAAATATGAGTCAGCTGCCGAGCTTCTGAATTTTGATCACCTGATGCTGGGGATGCTGCCAAGGTGGTTAAGTGTGAAGAATGGTCCAAAGTCCCTTTTCCCCCCAGTTGCCATGGTAACTTGGAACGGTCGCTAATCTACCTCCCTCTATATCTATCTATCTATCTATCTATCTATCTATCTATCTATCTATCTATCTATCTATCTATCTAATGTCCATCCATTTTTCTTTTTCTTTCCTATCTATCTCCATCCATCATCTATTTTTTTTCTTTCCTATCTATCTCTATCCATTTTTTTCTTTCCTATCTCCATCATCTTTTTTCTTTCTTTATCAATCTATCTCCATCTATTTTTCTTTTCTTTCTTTCCTATCTCCATACATCCATTTTTTATCTCAATACATCCAGCATTTTTTTCTTATTTATCTTTCCATCCATATTTTCTTTTCTTTCCTATCTATCTCCATTTTTTCTTTCCTATCTCCATCCATCCATCATCTATTTTTTATCTATCTCCATCCATATTTTTTATCTATCTATCTATCTATCTATCTATCTATCTATCTATCTATCTATCTATCTATCCATCCATCCATCATCTATTTTTTTCTTTCCTATCTCCATCCATTTTTTCTTTCATCTTTCCTATCTCCATCCATATCTATCTCCATCCATCCATCATCTATTTTCTTTCTTTCCTATCTATCTCCATCCATCATCTATTTTTCTTTTTTTCCTCTTTCCTATCTCCATCCATATCTATCTATCTATCTATCTATCTATCTATCTATCTATCTATCTATCTATCTATCTATCTATCTATCAAATATAGATGTATATAAAATATAAATAAAAACAATTTTCTACCACGAGACAAGGGTCCCAAGTAGCCATCATTGCTTTGTACATCAGAGAGACCCTCCTTGGTGGGCACCAGGAGGCCTGAAAGGTCATCTATACGTGTTCCTTTCTTCCGATTTGCTTATGGACTGACTAGGCAGATCGTCGGATACGGTCAGGAAGGACGTTGAGCCAAGCCGTGGCTAAGGGTGCAACTTGAAGGGAGAGCCCACTATCCTGTTTCTAGAGAGCAGGGGGTCTGAATTCAGGCAGTCCTCAACTTACGACCACAATGTCCGTTGCTAAGCGCCACTCGGCGATTCACTTAACAAAGGCCGAGAAACATTTCCTAATCGAGTATCACCCGATTGGATGACCTTCCCCGCCGCGGTCGTTAAGTGAATCCTTGCAGTGGTTAAGTGAGCCAGACGGTCGTTAAGTGAATCCGGCATCCTTGTGCTGATTCTAAGGTCGCAAAAAGGGGATCCGCGTGACCCTGAGACGTTGCGACCGTCATAAATGTGAGCTCGTTGCTGCCGAGAGTTCAAATTCGGATCCCGTAACCATCTTGGGGAGGGTGCGACGGTCGTTCAGGGTGAAAATGGTCGTTAAGTCCCTCTTTTTTGGCGCTATTTTGCCATTTCAGTCACTAAGCGGATGAGTTGTAGGTCGAGGACTCGGTGAATTCAGTATTTACGTTCTCTCTGCCTCCGTCCATTGTTGAGGTGGGTGCTCACCCCTCCATTTCCCCCTTTTGATGCCGAATGTACACAAGAAACGGCTACGTTCACAACCGTTGTGTTCCTGTGAAGGACCGGGCCCAATCCACCGGGCATCCTTCTATGCAGGCAGGGCTGGATAGCCTCAAGAGGGCCCCAATGATGTGTAACTGGAAGCATCTGAGCCCTCCGGATTGATTTCAATATAAATAGTTTTCGAATTAATAAGAGTCTGTTTAGTGACCATTCGGACCTACAACGGCACTGAAAAAAGTGACTTATGATTCTCGTTCACACTTACGACCGTCACAGCGTCCTCGTGGTCACATGATACAAATTCAGCCACTTGGCAACCGACTCAGATTTATGACGGTTGCAGTGTCCTGGAGTCACGCGATTCCCTTTTGCCAACTTCGGACCAGCCAAGTCAATAATAACCATGTTACTAACTTAAGAACTGCAGCGATTCACTTAACAGCGACAAGAATGGTCGTAAAATGGAGTCAAACTGACTTCACAATTGTCTTGCTTAGCAACGGACATTTTGAGGGTACATCTAAAACAAGCATTCCTAATTTTGGGCTGCTCAGTTGTGGTCGGTATGTCGAGGGCGACCTGCCTAACCCACAAACGCAACGACGACACGCCGAGTTGTTTAAAAAAACCCACATTTTTTTTTATTTTAAATGTCACAAAAAATTGAGAAATTTGTGCTACAAGAATCAAAGTCCCCCCCCCACGCCACCCCCAAAAAACCGGAGCCAAAAAAAAAAAAAACCCAACAAAAAAAAAAAAGACATCTCCCCTTTCTCACGCGTACCGAAACACCGTTGTGTTAATAACTCCTCACACATACATAACGCAGCAGGATCCGGTCACTAGTCGAGTTAAAAAAAAAGGAAAGAGAGAGAAAGAAAAAGAGAGAAGAGAGAGAGAAAGAAAAAAGACAAATCTGTTTACAATCAAAATCTCGCTAAAAAAAAAAAAAAAAAAAAGGACTCGGAGGCGATCCGTCAAAAAGGACCCAGGTTGAGAACCACAATTCCAATAGTGCTCCCAAAGTAAGGAAGGGGTGGGGGGATGGGGGCACACGGGAGACCCATGTTGAAAACCACAATTCCCAAGATAAGGAAGGGCGGAGAGCACGCGCGGGAGACTCACGTTGAGAATCACAATTCTCACGATCCTCCCGAGGTAATGAGGAATGGGGGATTGCGCGGGATGAGAAGGGACTCCACTCCCTTGTCCAGCTGTGCCTTTGAAAAGGGGACCAGATCTTCCTCAAATAAGGGAAGAGGTTGTGACAACCCCCCCCCCCCAATTGTTACCGTACACAGCCACTGAATTCTTCACACTTGGGCGAGTGGGGAATGAAGCGGATTTCGGGTGTCCGTACCCCCTTGCCCTTGCAGACCCTGAAATGCACTTAGACACTCGCACCGTTTTTCGGGATCAGTTTTGGTTCAAAAGCTCTCCAAATGTTGGGTGTCGAGGGGTATGTGTGTGTGTTTGTGAAAAGGGGGGCCACAGCTGGCCCTGGCATCCCGGAGGGCGCCCCCTTGCCTTTTTTGGCGAGGGACCCATTAAGGCCGAGGAGGCCAGGGAGCGTGGCTGGAAATAAAGAGGGTGCGGCTGATTCAAAGTCGGCAGTCCCCCCCCATTTCTAAAGGTTCGAAGGGAGGCGAGCATAGGTAAGCAGGGGTTTGGGGGTCCAGCAGAGGTTGGGGTGTTCCTATGAAAGATGGGAGGTGGCTTTATTCGGACCCCAAAGAGGGTCCATGTTTGCTGGCTTGCCCTCCCCCCCCCAGTGCAGCGGTTTTAAGAGGTAGTTTTGAGAACTGATGGCGGTGGAGGATGGTGATGGGGTTGTGGAGCAAGTGGGCTGAAGGGGGAGGAGCCACAGAAAGGGGGGAGGGGGGGCTGGGAGGGGAGGTCCCTATGGATTATTACATTGACGTTGTGGGGAAGGGAGAATGCGGTGTGCCCCCCCCCCCGGGGTTCAAGGAGAAAAGCGTGAAGGAGGAAGACCGATGTTCTGGAGAACTTGTCCAACCTGGAAGAAGAGACGTAGACATCTCCTAGAAGAATTGTCGTCTCGAAGCTACGGGGAACCCTTTCTTTCCCTCCTCTGGTTCACCGGACCAAGGTGGTCCATCTCGGTTCTTGGCCTGACCCACTGACCCAGCCCCCCAACCTCAGGAGATCTCCACCAACTCTTTTGAGGATGCTGGAAGCCCTTGGTGGCCAGGAGACCGAAGCACCACGATGTACCAACTCTGGGCCGGAAGGACCACCCAGAGAATGATGGCTGCCCCCGTCCCAAAAACTATGGGAGTTGTGGGTCAAACGACGCAGAAGGGGGTGGGGAAGAGAAGCCGGGAGGAGGAGGAGCAGAACATGGAAGAACGATGGTGTTGGTTGCATCTGCCAGAGCTTGAGAAGGTCCTGGTTGCGAAGGACATGTTTCAGGGTGCGGTGGAGGCGGGGAGCGGTCCCGCGGGTGGCGGCGTTGCCCCATCGGCCGGAGGAGGAGGAGGAAGAGATGGAGGCGGCTGAGGATCTGAGAAGAGATACCAGAGAAAGAGAATTAGGAGGAGCATCTGGAAAGAGAGATCTGATCTTCCAAGTTGGGTTCTTCAGACATTCACGAGAAGATTCAACATCTGGCCCGGCTTAACTTAGGTAGAAGATGGGTTGGGAGCCACCTCTGAATGTTGAAAAAAACGTGAAGGTTTGGTCATAAAATGAGGCCCCCGTTTACGAGGAAGACCAAGGACCAACCGTTGAAGATCTCCACAGCCACTGGTCGGTTGGGAATACAGTTAGCCCTTGACTTACGATAGTTCGTTGAGTGACCGTCCGCAGTTATAACGGTACTGACAAAAGGGACTCACGGCTGTTGCTCACACTTAGCGACCGTTGCAGAAGCCCCCAGGTCACGGGATCCAAATTCAAACTGACTCGTACTTATGACGGTTGCAGTGCCCAGAGGTCGCATGATTCCTCTTTGCGACTTTCCGATGAGCAAAGTCAACGGGGAAGCCGGAATCGCTTAACGACCATCTGACTAACTGAACGACTGCAGGGATTCGCTTAACAACCCAGTGGCGAGAAAGATCATAAAACGGGGCAAAAAACTCACTAAAACAAAACGTCTCGCTTGGCAACGGAGAGTTGGGACTCCATTGAGGTCATTAACTCGAGGACTACCTGCATCTTTCCCCTGGGAGGTGTCTAACTCCAGATATGAAGAGTCTGGGACAAAGCGATCGTGGATCGCTTAAGGACGGGCGGTCCTCGACTTACGACGACAATGGAGTCGGTTGCTTTTGGGGGGGGGGAGTTTGTGCGGTTGTTGTCGAGGACTCTCTGTACGCAAAGAGTTGGATTTTCTTTGGTTTATGGCTTAGAAAATGGATTGGCCGAATTCCCAGCAACGCCCATAAAAATGGAGTTGGCAGTTCAGGAATGGCATGTCAGGAAGCCAGAGGAACCCCCTGCCACTGGATGGAATATTTTTTTAAGAGGCTTGCTTCAAATAAAAACCAAGGGCTTTCGGAAGGATTACGGATAGCAACGGGGCTGAAAGTTTTTCAAGAAACTATTAGACAACTGGGATGGTCGAAATAGTCCTCGACTTACGACAACTGAGGCCAAATTTTTTGTTGCTAAGTGAGACATTTGTTAAGTGAGGATTGTACGCAAAAAAATTTCAACAAAAAAAATATATTTTTAGAGGTTTCCTAGCTGCTTCCATTTCCACCAGTTTCTATCTTCATAAGCAATTATATTTACAGGTGGTCCTCAAATTACGACAACGGAGCCCCCAGATCCTGTCGCTAAGCGAGACACTTGCAAAGTGAGTTTGGCCCCATTTTCTTGCCCCCGTTGTTAAGTGTTGAGTCCAGCAGTGTCAAATAGGGGAAAGCCGGATTCGCTTAACGACCGTGGACTAATGGAAGGGATTCGCTTAACAACCGGTGGCGAGAAAGGTGGTAACATGAGGCAAAGCTCCCTTAGCAACTGTCTCGCTTAGCGATGGACATTTTGGTCTCTATGGTGGTCATACGTCCGTCCATCCACTTGCTCGCTTAACGACGGCGGACAGAGAGGTCGCCAAACAGGACCGCATTCACCTCACACGCCATTCTCGCATAGCCATGGAAATTTGGAGGGGTCCGTGGCGGTCGTTAAGTCGAGGACTGCCTGCCCATTTCAGAAATCAAATCCAATTAAACCTGGTGTCCGAGCGTCGGCCGAAAAGGGAGATGGGGGGTCCCCGAGGGAAGACTTACACAAGCCGTTGGGAGATGCCAGGGGTCCCCGGGGTCCCACGATGTTTCCCGGCCCAGAGGGAGGGATGGTGGCGCCGGCGGCTGACTGGGCGCCGGCGGATCCGGCTGGCATGATTCGGCTTGGCAAGGCCTGTCCGGGCATCATGGAGCCCTGTCCAAGGATTGGACCTGTAAGGGGGAAAAGAAGACACGGGTGTTGGAGGAGGTCTGTGATGGTGGTGGCCCTTGGAGGCCACCCTTGAAGTTCTGGAACAGCTCCCTGTCCAGATCTCCATGCATCCATCTTCTGGTCCTCTTCATCCATCCATTCCCTCCCTCTCTTCCATCCATCCATCCATCATCTGGTCCTCTTTATTCATCTCCTCCTCCTCCTCCCTTCCATCCATCCATCTTCTGGTCTTCTTCATTCATCAT
>NW_015389273.1:13181-57924 GCF_001527695.2 Protobothrops mucrosquamatus
TCCATCCATTCATCTTCTGGTCTTCTTCATTCATCATCTCCTCCCTCCCTCCCATCCATCCATCCATCCATCCATCCATCTTCTGGTCCTCTTCAGGCGGTCCTGCAATTGTACTGTGGCGACACAACGGAGGTTGTTTGGAGGAAGGAGGGAGAAGAAAAGGGAAAAGAAAACAAAACGGATTAAGGGTTCAGACGTTGCGATCGGACGGATTGGGGGTAAAAAAAAAAAGAAAGAGAGAGAGCGAGAGAGAAGGAGGGTTGGTGGAGGACGGAGGGGGGGCTGGAAAGGTGGACCGGCTGGAGCAGGAAAAAAAAAGGGAGGAAGCGGTGACCTACATACAGGGAGGGAGGCTGAAAGGAAAACATACAAACACACACGTACACAAACGCACAGCCGCGCACAAACAGCAGCTGTTTCAGGGGGAAAAGAGGAATGCTTCATTAGACAGGCGGCAGCTGGCTGAGATGTCTTTGGTTGGCTCCTTCCTTGCTTCCTTCCTTCCCTCCTTCCCTCCCTTCCTTCCTTCCCCTGTATCTCCTTCCTGTCTTCCATCCCTTGATCCCCATCCTTCCTTCCTTCCTTCCAACCCTCCATATACCTCCTTCCTTCCTTCCATCCCATCCTTGATCCTTCCATATATCTTCTTCCTTCTTTCCTTCCTTTCCTCCCTCCCTCCTCCATATATCTCCTTCCTTTCTTCCATCCCTTGATCCCCATCCTTCCTTCCTTCCTTCCATCCCTCCATATATCTTCTTCCTTCCATTCATCCTTCCCCATATACCTCCTTCCTTCCATACCCCCATCCTTGATCCCTCCATATATCTTCCTTCCTTCCTTCCTTCCTTCCTTTCCTCCCTCCCTCCTCCATATATCTCCTTCCTGTATTCCATCCCTCTATCCATCCCCGATACTTCCTTCCATCCCTCCATACATCTTCCTTCCTTCCCTCCCTCGCTCCTCTCTTCTTCAATCCTCCTCCTCCTCCTCTCTGCAAACACTACTCCTTTCTAACATCGCTGATGTTACATAGTCGGGTCACAAAACGTCTGCAGGAAAGCATGGATGAAGCCCAGACAAACAATCAAGCAGAAAACAATCTTCTAATGAATGAACTAAGAATGAAAAAAACACACACACACACTCCGATCAAGACTTCCAGCGCAAGCAACAGTATCTAGACGGAGACCGATTCCCCCTTCCTCCTAGCGCTGAGGATGTTCCCTAGCTGGGTTACGCGACGTCTCCAAGAAAGCTACCAAGCTCAGAGAGCAGCAAGGCGTCCACAAAAAGAGAAACGTAGATAAGCCGGGATTAGCCCCAGACAAAAATCAGGCAGAAAACAATCCTCTAATCAAGGAACAACAAAGGGAAAAAAACGAAAACCACAATCGCGCCGACACTGCCATGGGAGACAAAGAGAGACCAAACCCTACTTCCTACTAGCACGGATGATGTTACCTAGTTACCACCAAGCGCCCCACAGTCCTCGCGCTTATGACCGCTGCTGCACCCCCCCACGGTCACGTGGTCAAAATTCAGGTGCCGCACGACGCCCTTTAGAAGTATATCGATTCGCTGAACCACCGCGAGAAGGTTGTAAAAGTAGGTGCGACTCAACCACTGCCTCGCTTAGCCACCGACGTCGGTCGCAAGGCGAGGACTGCCTGTCTTTTCCACCTTACGCGCCTGGCGCTCGATCAACCGGAGTGCCGCTCGACTTCCTTTATCCGGTCAGGATTCACGCCCGCCCAGATCGTCTTTTTTCCCTGCTGAAAGCCAGACCCGCACATCACTAACCTGGTTGAGGGGTGTGTGGCGGGGGCATCGGGTGGTGCATCATGGGGTAAGGGGGAGGCTGCTGGTGAGATGTCAACGCTATGCCCAGAGGATTCATGCCCGGACCACTGGCGTGCTGGTGTGACTGTTGTGCGTTCTGGCTCTGTTGTTGTTGTTGTTGTTGCTGCTGCTGTTCTAACTGTTGCCGGGCTCGGAGTTCGGCGTATTTGAGTTGCTCCATGTGGAAGTTTTGACGCTCAGTTAGCAGCTGCTGCCTTTGCTGCTCCAGCTGAGGGGGGAAAAAAAACCAAAAACGAGATGGGAAAGTCATAAACCGATTAAAAGCCAGTTCAAAGCCCACCCTAAAAACAACCACGGTTCAAAGTCCCCCCTAAAAATAACCACGGTTCAAAGCTCGCCCTAAATACAACCACGGTTCAAAGGCCACCATCTAAACAACAATTAAAAGCCCCCCATGAAAACAACCACGGTTACAGGCCCACCGTAAACACAATCACGGCTGAGAGCCCACTCTAAAAACCATGGTTACAAGCCCCCCCCGATAAAAACCACCACGGCATGTTTTCCCGGCTCGTAAATCGCTCCATCGCTTGAAATTCGCAGCCATAAATGGTGTGTCTGGTAGAGGTAGTCCTCGCCTCACGACCACATTCAAGCCTATTTCCGTTGCTGAGTGACAGTTGTTAAAAGTGGGTTTGGCCCCATTTGGCGACCTTTCTGGCGACTGTGGTTAAATGAATCGCCGGGGTTGTTAAGTGAGGAAGCCGGTGGTGAAGTGAATCTGGCTTGCGCCCGTTGACTTTGCCGGTCCAAAGGGGACCCTGCGATCGTCATAACTACGAGTCAGTTGCCAAGCGGCTGAATCGGGATTACAGGCAGTCCTCGGCTTAACGACCACAATCGAGCCCCACATTTCTGCCGTTAAGCGAGACATTTGTGCGGTGAATTTTTACATTTGGTGGCCAGAAAAGTGAGTCCCTAGGTTGCTAAGCGAGTAACACGGTCGTTAAGTGAATATGGCTTCCCCATGAACTTTGCTGGTCAGAAGGTCGCAAAAGGGGATCGCACGACTCCGGGACACTGCGACCGTGGTAACTACGAGCCAGTTCCCAAGCCTATGAATTTTGATTACAATTAGTCCTCCGCTTAACGTCCGCAATGGAGCCCAACATTTCTGCCATTAAGCGAGTGTTAAAAGTGTTAAGTGTTAAAAACCTAAGTCTCCTTTTTCCCCCCAGGGCCGTTGTAATTTTGAACGGTCACTAAATGAACAGTCGTAAGACGAGGACGACCTGAATGGGAGCTCAGGATCCAGGGCGGAGAGTTTCCGAGGCCCGATGGAGCGCAGGGGCCGGGTTTCGACGGTACGCCAGGCTAGACTACCTAAGGTAGGAATGGGTTATTTGCGGGACCGGCCCCGGTCTCTGTCTGTGCCCATGATGGGAACCGAGTTGGGTTTAGCGGGAAGATGGCTTGCCTTCTCCGATGAAGGACACGACAATGAGGGGTTTATCAACCCGGGTTTATCAAGGGGAAGTTGCGTTGAATGGGCAGCTGGAATAAAACGCTCGGTCAACATTTGAATGTTTATTTGATGTATTTTTTTAATATCCTGCCTTTATTCTTTAGTCACCCAGCCGGCTTTCATGCCTAAGGCGGGACTAGAACTCTCTGTCTCCTGGTGATTGGCCCAAAGACACCCAGTCGGCTTTCATGCCTAAAGCGGGACTAGAACTCTCTGTCACCTGGTGATTGGCCCAAAGTCACCCAGCTGGCTTTCATGCCTAAGGCGGGACTAGAACTCTCTGTCACCTGGTGATTGGCCCAAAGTCACCCAGCTGGCTTTCATGCCTAAGGCGGGACTAGAACTCTCTGTCTCCTGGTGACTGGCCCAAAGTCACCCAGTAGGCTTTCATGTCTAAGGTGGGACTAGAACTCCCAGCCTCCTGGTGCTGGCCCAAAGTCACCCAGCTGGCTTTCATGCCTAAGGCGGGACTAGAACTCTCTGTCACCTGGTGATTGGCCCAAAGTCACCCAGCTGGCTTTCATGCCTAAGGCGGGACTAGAACTCTCTGTCTCCTGGTGACTGGCCCAAAGTCACCCAGTAGGCTTTCATGTCTAAGGCGGGACTAGAACTCCCAGCCTCCTGGTGCTGGCCCAAAGTCACCCAGTCGGCTTTCATGCCTAAGGCGGGACTAGAACTCACCGTCTCCTGGTGATTGGCCCAAAGTCACCCAGTCGGCTTTCATGCCTAAAGCGGGACTAGAACTCTCTGTCTCCTGGTGACTGGCCCAAAGTCACCCAGCCGGCTTTCATGCCTAAGTCGAGACTAGAATTCACTGACTCCTGTTTTCAACCTCTTGCCTTCAACACTAAACCAAGTCGAATCACAAAATTGACACCAATTAAACAATTGTGCAGGACCTGCCCACTTCCTGGTTTTCAGACTGATGGCGATGTACCCTCTTTTTTAAAACAACAACGACAACAACACATAAATGTTTGCGCCTAGCAAATGGGCCGGAGTTAGGAACCCACGGAAGAGAAGGGAAGCGGAAAGACAACGATCTCTTAGGATCCTGCCAACTTTCTCTCTGAATTTTAATGGAGAGGAGGAGGAGGAGGAGGAGGAGGAGGAGGAGAAGGAGAAGAAGAAGAAGAAGAAGAAGAAGAAGAAGAAGAAGAAGAAAAGAAGAAGAAGAAGAAGAGGAAGAAGAGGAAGAAGAAGAAGAAGAAGAAGAAGAAGAAGAAGAAGAAGAAGAAGAAGAAGAAGAAGAAGAAGAAGAAGAAGAAGAAGAAGAAGAAGAAGAAGAAGAAGAAAATAATCAACTGATTTGAAACATGGCACAAATTCCTAAATTCTGGTCACGCCTCGGTAAAAAAAAATGACCAAATCTGCCGTGCCTGGAACGACGACCAATGGAATGTCTCCACTTGTCAACTTCCAATTCGGAATGGATCATCACCGAGGGAATCCTGTTCACACCTCCTATCCTTACCCGTTTGAGACCGGGTTATGTGTGTTTGCACGTATGTGTGCGTGCGATGCAAAATATTAACAAAACACAGGGTGCAAGGTGCAGTTGTGATGCGAAAAACACACACACACACAAACGGGAAAATTACAAGTTAAGTCTCCCGGTTGTGGCCGTCCGCTTGGCAGGAATGCACCCCCGAGGCCCTCTCTTTTGTGAGATTTACACAAGCTCGACTTTAAGGGCTGAAAGAGTTACATTGAAACTGTTGTGTAGACAATGGTCACCTCTGCCCCTTCGTGTCGGGAGAGAGAAAAACACCGATTTGGCGACGATCTGCACGGCTCACGCCCCAGACGAACCGAACCGTCTTTTTGAAATGGAGGCCGCTAGTTTGCAAGGAAAATTGAATTTTGTTTCCCCCTTTTAGAAAGGCCGGCAACTCATGCTTACACAGTGAGGCGAGAACAGCTGCTTGCTGCAAGAGAGTAATTTTCTTGGGGGGGGGGGGGAGGGAATCAACGGGGAAGCTGCCTGCGCCCCTAGCAACTGTCCTTTCCTTATCTGCCAATCAGCAGAGAGCAGGAGGGAGAGACGTGGGGAGGGGGTGTCGCACAAAAGCTCTCTTGCATGGAAAGGAAATTGGGAAAACCCGGCGGACAAAGAGCGAAGAATGTGCCGGGGATCACGCGCCCGTCCGTCTGAAGCACACCCACCGGAGAGACGGGGGTGTGGTAGTGCCCCATTTTATGTGGTTTGCCTCGGGGGGCGGAAACAGGATGGGCTACAACCCCCCCCAGGGGATCAAAGGGTCAGGACGAGAACAATGCCTAAACATTTGGAGAAGGGGTCCCAACGGCGGAGAAGTAAACTTGGTTGTCGGGCCGATGCTGAGAAAATGAAGGCGGAATGAATGGAGTGTGGGGTGCCGGAGGCGCTCCAGGGACTGACCGGCATAGGGTGGGTGCCCAGAGAGTCAGCATGGACTGGGATACAAAGTGCCCGGAAGGAATTCACAAATTGACGTTGGGGTGCTGGGAGGGGCTGCAGGAATTGACCCTGGGGGGCCTGGAGTTATTCGATGGATAGACCGCCGCGGGGTGCCCAGACCAACTTCACGGATCGATCATAGGGTGTCTGGGGAGACCGCAGGATGTCCAGAGGGAATTCACAGATTGACCAGAAGGACTTCATGGATTGGGGTATCCAGAGGGACGTCACGGAGTGACTGCGGGGTGCCCAGAGGAACTCCACGGATCGACCATGGGGTGTCTGGGGAGACTCCATGGGTTGACCGTGGGGTGTGCAGAGGGACTTCATGGATTGACCACATGGGGGTTCAGAGGGACTGCACAGATTGACCATGGGATACCTGAAGGGATGCCATGGATCGACCGTGGGGTGCCTGGAGATACTCCACGGATTGACCAAGGAGTGTCCAGAGGGATCCCATGAATTGAGGGTGAGGTGCCTGGAGGGACTCCAAGGATAGATTGCGGGGTGCCCAGAGGGACTTCATGGATTGACTATGGGGTGCCTGGACAGACTACATGGATCGACCAAGGGTGACCCAGAGGGACCCCATGGATTGATGGTGGGGTGCCCGAAAGGGACTCCCTGGATTGACCGAGGGATGCCCGGAAGGACTCCACGATCTGACCATAGGGTGTCCATAGGGACTCGGAATATTGATCGCTCCACAAATTGAATGCGGGGTGTCCAATGAAGGGTCTACGATATGGCTTTTGGGGTAGATTCTGTCGCCAGCTCCCCAACTGAAAAAAAAGAAGCACATGAACTGACTGAATGTCGGCATCTGTAGGAGAAGGGATGGCAGAATCTGGGGGCGGAGTGAAAAAAAGGGAAGCTGAGAATTCTTACATAGCCACAAGGGAACTAAGTCCAACCACTCTTGAATTCCACTAATCTATATTGAATTCCTAGCAGGTGTTGTTAGCTGAGAAAATTCCTGTGCAAAGGCTTTCAGCAATAAATCACTTTAGTTGAAAGATTCCTGTCATTAGCGTTTAGCAATAAATCACTTTAGTTGAAAGATTCCCACACAAATGTTTTTTAGCAATAAATCACTTTAGTTGAAAGATTCCTGTCATTAGCTTTTAGCAATAAATCACTTTTAGTTGAAAGATTCCCACACAAATGTTTTTTAGCAATAAATCACTTTAGTTGAAAGATTCCTGTCATTAGCTTTTAGCAATAAATCACTTTTAGTTGAAAGATTCCTGTGCATAGGTTTTTAGCAATACATCACTTAAATTGAACCTTCGTACGTGCATCCCTATGATCATGTGATCAAAATCCAGATACCGGGCAACTGGTTCATTTTTAGGACCGTTGAAGAAAGGTCGTAAAATGAGGCAAAACTCAATTAACAAATGTCTCACTTAGCAACATAAATTTTGGGCTCCATTGTGGTTGTGCGTCAAAGATTGCCTGTGTCAGGTATGTTTGCTGCCCAGAGTTATTTATAAAAATGATAAATCGGGATATAAATAAATCAACAGAGAGAAATCTGGAGAAAGTTTGAGCCATCAGACAAAGGGGGTCCCGAGACATGAGTGAACGGAACCAGGTTTCAATCTTACCGCCTCTTTCTCTCTATCCATGATGGTTTCCAGCTCTTCAAAATGGCGAAGTTTGATCTCCAGTTTCTTCATCTGGGTTTCCACCAGGAGAGCCACCAGAGACTTGATCTTCCGTTCCTCAACGGCGGCCAGATGCTAAGGAAGAACAGAACCCAGTTTACCTGGAGGCCAAACCAGCAATGTGGGGTTTTTTTGGTAGTTCTGGATAGGTATTTTTTGTTTCAGTTATTTAAAACATTTTATATTTTTATTTTCAACTTTCTGATAAGCAACTCTTTCAGGCTTCTGCAATTCTCGTGGAATTTGCTTGAAACGAGATGGAAAGAGTTAAGAAAACCTTATCGAGGTTGCCGTAAGGTGCCTGAATTTCAGGGTGATCAACAGCACAGCTGTTTAAGGCTGAGATTTCTTTCAGGGTAAACGAAGGCACCGATATATCCTTCCTTGTCACTAATATGAAGTAATCATCTCAAAGCAGCTTAATAACTAAATCTCCATTAGCGGCGTTAAGACGAAGCTTGCGACCACAAAGGGACGTACGGATTCCCAACGGTGAAATAATTTCATTTACTCAAACGACTCTGAAAACGGGTATTCTGGAAGGTGACATATCTGGGAGAGACTGGGTAGGATGGTTTCGCTACCCGTGTTGCGATTTGGAGGGACGTCACATTGGTGTGACAAGGATTGGGGTTTACTGGATCAAACAAGGATTGCCTTGGATCCCAGATATAAAAGCAAAGCCTACAAGAGGAATTAATACAGGTAGTCCTCGGCCTACAACAGTTTGTTTAGTGACCGGTCAAAGTGAGAAGGGCAGTGAAAAAAGTGACTTACAGCCGGTTTTCACATTTATGACTGTTGCAGCATCTCCACGGTCATGTGAGCAAAATTCAGACGCTTGGCAAATGACTCATATTTAAGATGGTTGCAATGTCCTGAGGGGTGTGTGTGTCATGTGATCCCCCGTTTACGACCTTTTGACAAGCAAAGTCAATGGGAGAGCCAGCTTCACTTAACAACCGTGTTGCTAACTTAACCACTGCAGGGATTCACTTAACCAGCGTGGGAAGAAAGGTCGTAAAACGGGACAAAAACTCATTTAACAAATGTCTTGCTTAGCAACAGAAGTTTTGGACCAATTGGGGACATAAGTCGAGGACTACCTGTTTTTAGAGAAGGCAAATAGGAGAGGGATTATTAGACTCTCTGCTTTAGGTCATAAAAATCTAGAATCTTCCTTTGTCAGTCCTCAGTGTGACTTTGTGAGCAAGGGATGCAAAATGGCTGCCTTAGGGCGTCCCTTGCTCTTGTCTTTAGCAGCACAGACACCACAACGTAGTGAAACTTGGGTTTTGGTAGTACACAGAGTCTCCTCCTACCATTTCTATGCCCATTTTTACTCCTATCTGCATTATAGGTGGTCCTACACTTACAGCCATTCATTTAGTGAACTTACAACCTTCTTATGACACTTACAACCATTGCAGGATCCCCGTGGTCACGTGTTCAAAATTTGGATGCTGGGCAACTGACTCGTAATTATGACGGTTGCAGCGTCCTGGGGTGTATGTGTCACATGATCCCCTTTTGCGACCGTCTGACGAGCGAATTCAAAGGGGGAAGCAAGAATCACTTAACAAGCGTGTGACTAACCTAATAAGTGCAGTGATTCGCTTAACACCTGGGGCAGGAAAGGTACTAAAATGGCAGCAAAACTTACTTAACAACCATCTTGCTTAGAAACAGAAATTTGGGGGGGGGGTTTCATTTGTGGTCATAAGTCGAGGACTGCTTAGTAGTCCTTAGTTGTGTTCTTGGCTTCTGACTTTGTACAGCAGAGCCTGAAGGAGGATGGCCTTCCTTGGCAAAGAGATTCTCTGCTCATTAGCTCCGAAACGGCAAGAAATCGGCAGCGGGGAAAAAAAAGAGGAAGTTTTCTCCTTCCATTTCTGCAAGGGCTACACAATGGGCTCTTTTCAGACCCACAACCCCCGCCCCCCACTCAGCAAATTGGAGCTGGAATGTGTTAGCCTCCCACAAAAAAAAAAAGAAAAAAAAAAAAGGCGGTGAGGCTGTGAGGTAAAAGAAAAGCTCGGCGCCTTTCATAATGCCGAAAGAAATCAACCCATCAAGGCCGTCCGTTGGAGTTGCCAAACTTTCCAGAGGGGGCAATACTCAAGCCAGCTGACAATCGAAGCCTTTTAAAGCAGGACACAAATTCCGTTTCATGCGAACCATCGGGCAGCTGAAGCCGAGGTGCACAAATGGGGCATTGGGAAAGTGTGAAGGAACAGGAAGGAAGAGGGGAGAAACAAAACAGCCGCACGAATCCTGGCACGTCGCAACAAAGCGGGGTTTGAAAAGCAGCGGAAATCCGCAGGCCGTGGAGATCTTCTCCGCCGTTGACAAACCTTGGCTTTGGTGGCAGCGGAGGCCAGGGCGGCAGCTGCAGCCGTCGCAACATTCCCTTCGGAGACTTCGTGCTCGCCTCGCCGCTTCCCGCCGCTGCCTTCCTTCTCTTTGCCCGTGTCAAAGTTCTCCTTGTTCTCCTCGGCTTCCTTGTCATCTGAACAAAGGAACCCGGGTTAGACTCAGGTCAACTCTGATTCCCACGGGGTTTTTTTATCTCCCAAGTCTGAGATTTTAAGTTTCAGTAGAAGATGACTAGTCTTCTCCCAATTATGACCAGCAAGAGAGTTCTATTGAGTCTACCCTACTGTGGACCCTCTCTATACAGACAGTCCTCGACTTACAACAGTTCCGTTTAGTGACCGTAGAAATTACGACGGCACTGAAAAAAAGGGGAATTAAGATTGTTTTCCACATGTACGGTGGTTGCAGCATCCCCGTGGTGACGGGATCAAAATTTGGACACTGGCACCTGGCTCGTATTTATGACGGTCGCTGCGTCCCGCATCATGTGATCCCCTTTTATGACTTTCTGACAAGGTCACAATGGGGAAGGCAGATTCACTTCATAATCATGTGAATTAACTGCAGAGATTCACTTAACAACGACAAATGGGGTCAAATGGGGTCAAAGCTCACTTTAACGGCCGTCCTGCTTAACCACAGACAAATTGTGGTCGGACGTTGAGGACCAGCTGTATATGCTGAGGCTCCAGTGAGGAACTGTAGCATGGGATCAAAATTCAGATGCTTGGCAACTGACTTGTATTTATGACGGTTGCAGTGTCCTGGGCTCATCTCATCCCCTTTTGCGACCTTCCAATGAGCAAAGTCAACGGGGGGGAAGTCAGATTCGCTTAACAACTGTGTGACTAAGTGAACTGTAGTGATTCACTTAACGATGGTGGCAGGAAAGATGGTAAAATAGAGCAAATTTCATTGAACAACTGTTTCACTTAGCAATGGAAATTTTGGGCTCAGTTGTGGTCCTAAGTCAAGGACTATCTGTGTCTCACTTTCTTTCCATGAGGCGGAGTGGATTAAAGGCAGCCATGCGAAGAAGCACCGAGATGCAGAAAGAATATGATCTACAGGCAGTCCTCTACTTACGACCGTAACTGAGCCCCCAATTTTCTGCTGCTAAGCGGAAACTTGATAAATAAGTTTCCCCATTTTACGACCTTTTTCGCGATGGTTGTTAAGCGAATCACTGCAGTCGTTAAGTTAGTAACACGGTTGTTAAATGAATCTGGCTTCTCCATTGACTGCTTGTTGGAAGGTCGCAAAAGGGGATCGCGTGACCCCGGGATGCTGTGACCGTCATAAATATGAGTCAGTTGCCAACTCTCTGAATTTTGATCACATGACCACGGGGATGCTGCAGCGGTCATTATGTGGGAAAAACAATCAGAAGTCGCTTTTTTTCCAGTGCTGTTGTAAGTCGGGTCACTAAATGAACGGTTATAACTAGAGAACGACCTGCACATCTGAAGTAGGGCAGATTACACCAAAATCTTCCTGGCTTTGCCCATTCATTCTTTCAAATCCAGGCCAAACCAATTGGCTTAGTTGTAAAAAAAAATATGTAATATTTCTCCCCTGTCTCTTAACGTTTCTAGCCTGGAGCTTGTTAAGCTTAGTATTAATTCCCCGGACGATACGACGGGCGATGAAAAGAGTTGCTAAGTGAAGCATGTAAGGTTTTGAAAGGAAGATTTACGGCCCGGCGCCAGTGAAATGTAAGGCAGGAAATTTACTGCCGTGGTCTGTGTTAGCATATTGCCATGGAAAAATTTATGGGGCGTCGTTGCTGGGACAATGGAGAAGACCTGCACAGCCTATGTTTGTTTGTGTGTGTGCGTAAAAAACCCCAGACACCCCTACCGTGTTTGGAATCCTGAGACACGTCACTATCTTGTTCTTTTTCTGCGATTCTCTCGTCCTCTCCTCCTTCCTGTAGCTTGTTCCCGTCTATTTCGTTCTCTCCTTTGCTTTCTACCTAAAATGCGTTAAGGAGAGAGAGAAGGGAATGATTTAATATCTCCGGCAATTAAAAAAAAGAAAAGAAAAGAAGAGAATTACAACTTAATAACCCAGAGTTAATCGCATCGCGGCCGAGATGAAACGGAAGAAAAGAAGAATCTGATTGGCGGAGAAGCGTTCCTCGATAGCACAACATGCAGCCCTCGGATTACGACCGTTAATATATATGAAAGTATAATACGGTCCTCAATTTAACGGTAGTCCTAGGCTTACGAGCACGACGGAGCCCCAAATTGCTGCTGTTGAGCGGGACATTTTTGTTAATGGGAATTTTGCCTCGTTTTACGACCGTTCTTGCCACGGAGGTGGCAAGTGAATCACGGCAGTTGGTAACACGGCTGTTACCGTTAAGTGAATCCGGCTCCCCCCCATTGACTCGGCTCGTGGGAAGGTTGCAAAAGGGGGATCATGGGACCCTGGGACACAGGGAACGGTTGTAAGGATGGACCAGCTGCCAAGCAGCCGAATTTCGATCACGTGACCATGTAAATGGGAAAAATAGTTGTAAGTCACTTTTTTTCCGGGGCCGTTGTGACTTTGAACGGTCATCGAATGAACGGTTGTTAAGTCGAGGACTACCTGTAGTCCAGGACCTGGCCTTAAGGACTACAGAACAGCAGAGCTGGAAGGGACCTTGGAGGTCTTCTAGTCCAACCAGCTAGATCACGTGATCGGTGCTAGAAGTTAACTCCTTCCAGCACTGATGACGTTCCCTAGTTGGGTCCTGAAACGTCTGCAAGAAAACAGCCAAGATCAGAGAGCTCCAAGGATCCTACTGTCCTTTTTTCCCCTCCTCCTCCTCCTCCTCCCTCCTTCTAACATTGATGATGTTCCCTAGTTGGGTCCTGAAACGTCTGAAAGAAAACAGCCAAGCTCAGAGAGTATCAGAGACACCACATTTTTCCTCCTCCTCCCCCCTTTCCAGGACTGATGACATTCCCTAGCTGGGTCCTGAAACGTCTGCGAGAAAACCACCAAACCAAGGACCCCACAGCTCCGCTATTCTCTTCTATCAATTCAAAGTCCCTGAATTTGGCATGAGAAACAAAAAGAAAAAAAAGTGGATTTAACCGTGTCAGACCTTCACTTTGTCTGCCGGCGCTCCATCCGCGTCTGTCTCCATCTTCTCCTCTTCAGGTCCATCTGGAGGAGAGAAAAATCAATGTTTAAACAGCAAGAAGATCTCAAAACCAATGGGAAGGGGTTATTGATCACGCCGGATGGACGGAAGCCGAGCTCACGTGGCGCCGATAAATCAAGAATACCGCGCAGATCAGTATTCAAAAGTTGCCCTAAGGTTCAACCTCAACATTGCCTCGCCGCAACCTTCCAAGGAGAGAGAGAATTAAAAAGGCTGGAATGGACACAAACGAGCTCCAAACTGTTCCGTGAATTTGGCCCTCTTCGACGCGCGCGCTCCAGCCGCAGTTGTCAAAAGCGAAGCCCTGCGGGTTTTTTTGAAACTTTGCAAAAACCGGTCGTAAAATGGGACCAAACTCGCTGAACAAAATGTCTCCCCTTAAGGAACTGAAACGTTGGGCTCCACTGCGGTCGTAAGCTGAGGATTATTACCTGCATATCGATTTCTTCCCACGATGCGGAGTGGATTAAATGCGGCCCAACTGTTGCAGAGAGAAGGACGATCTACAGGTAGTCCTCAACTTACGGCCCAACACTTATGTCGTAAAGCAAGAAAGCTGTGCAGCAGGTTTTTGCCCCACTTTACGACCTTTCGGGTCACCACTGTTAAGTGGATCGTCGCAGTTGTTACACTAGTAACGACGTTGTTAAGTGAGTCTGGCTTCCCCCCTTGACTTTGCACAGTCCGAAGGTCGCAAAAGGGGATCACAGGACATGAAAAGTGTCATAAATTCGAGTCAGCATCCAAATTTTGATTGCATGATCCGGGGATATTCGTTTTCTGAAAGCCGGGGGGAGTAGAATAGAATAGAATAGAATAGAATACAGAATAGAATACAGAATAGAATATAGAATAAAGAAACAGAATAGAATTAATAGAATAGAATAGAATAGAATATAGAATAGAATATAGAATATAAGAATAGAATAGAATACAGAATAGAATAGAATATAGAATATGGAACAGAATATAAAATATAAAATAGAATAGAATTAATAGAATAGAATAGAATAAAACAGAACAGAATAGGATATAGGCTAGAATGCAATACAATAGAATACAGAATGCAATAGAACAGAATGGAATATAGAATAGAAAATATGAAATGGAATAAATAGAATAGAAAAATGCCTTTATTGTCCCTTTAAATGTCTGTCTGAAAGGCAGAATCCCAACCTTAAAAAACTGGGGGGGGGGGGGGAAGGGTAGAGATTAATGCAAATTAAATGTGTTTTATGCGTATTTTTTTTAAAAAACCGCCATAATTTATAGGCCGGCGTCTGAACGCCTTGGAAGAACTAAACAGGGCTAAGGAATTGCCGCTTGACGCTGTAAAACCAGTTAATTAGGTATATAAAACTCTCCCGTTGATTAACTGGAACAACGGCGACTTATTAGCTGGGAAGCCGCACGGCGTTCGGGAAACGATACGGATGAAGTTCGACGTAAAATACGGGCTCGGTCATCGAAGGTGCCGGGATTCCTCGTGTCCCATCATGCACAGAAAGGATCCTCGACTTACGACAGCTCGGAAACGACAACGGCACTGAAAAAGAAGCGACTTGAGGACCGTTTTCCCCTCTTAACGACCGTCGCAGTATCCCCGTGGTCGCGGGATCCAACTTCGGGCGCGTGGCAGCTCACTCGTATTTGTGACGGTTTTGTAACGTCCCAAAGGGGGGAGTGTGTGTCGCGTGATTCCCCCCCCCCCGGTTTGCGATCCTCTGACCAGCAGGAAGCCAGATCCACTTAACAACTTCAGGGATTCACTGAGTAAGGGGGCAAAATTCACAGAAAAAATGTCTCAAGTACAGAAATTTCTTTTCTTTTCTTTCTTTCCTTTTCCCCTTCTTTCTTTCTTTTTCTTCTTTTGCTTTCTTTCTTTCCTGCCTGCTCTTTCCATTTTTCTTTTTCCTTCCTTCCATCTTTCTTCTTTCTTTCTTTTTCTTTCCTTTCCTTCCTGCTCTTTTCTTTCTTCTTTCCTTTTGTCCTTCTTTCTTTCTTTCTTTCTTTGTCCTTTTCTTCTCCTTCCTTCCTTCTTTTCTTTCTTTTTTTCTCTACTTCCTGTTCTTTTTTCTTTCTTTCCTTCCTGCTTTCTTTCTTCTTTCCTTTCTCTCTCTCTCTTTCTTTCTCCTTCCTTCCTGCCCTTCCCTTTCTTTTTCTCCTTCCTTCTTTTTTCTTTCTTTTTTCTCTACTTCCTGCTTTCTTTTCTTTGTCTTTCCTTCCTGCTTTCTTTCTTCTTTCCTTTCTCTCTCCTTCCTTCTTTCTTTCTCTTTCTGTCCTTCCTTCCTTCCCTTCCTTCCTTCTTTCTTTTCTCTCTACTTCCTGCTTTCTTTCGGTCTTTCCTTCCTGCTTTCTTTCTTCTTTCCTTTCTCTTTCCTTCTTTCTCTCGTCCTTCCTTCCTGCTTTCTTTTTCTCCTTCCTTCCTTCTTTCTTTTCTTTCTTTTTCCTCTACTTCCTCTTTCTTTCTTTCTTTCTTTCCTTTCTCTCTCCTTCCATCTTTCTCTTTGTCCTTCCTTCCTTCCTTTTTTCTTTTTTCTCTACTTCCTGCTCTTTCCTTCTTTTTCTTTCTTTCTTTCCTTCCTGCTTTTTCTTCATTCCCTTTCTTTCTCTCGCCTTCCTTCCTTTCATTTCCTTTCTTTTCCTTCCTTTTCTCTCTCTCTCTTTCTTCTTTTAAAGTCTCATTCAGACAAAACAACTTTGTCTGCTCATCTACTCCCCCCCCCCCAAGCCATCAATCCCACCGGCTAATCGCCAGGTCTTAAATCTGATTCCGGTCTCACGCACACACTTAAGAAAATTGCACTGGCAGCTTTTGAGGATGTGTGTGCGTGCGAGAGAGGGGGGGGGAGGGAGAGACAGAGAGAGAGAGGGAGGAAGGGAGAGAGACAGAGAGGGAGAGGGAGGGAGGGAGAGACAGAGAGAGAGGGAGGGAGGGACACAGGGAGGGAAGGAGAAACAGAGGGAGGGAGGGGGAGAGAGAAAGAGAGAGGCAGAGAGAGGGAGGGAGGGACACAGAAAGAGGGAAGGAGGGAAAAACAGAGAGAGAGAGGGAGGAAGAGAGAGACAGAGAGGGAGAGAGAGGGAGGGAGGGAGACAGGAGAGAGAAAGAGAGAGAGGGAGACAGAAAGAGAGGGAGGGAGGGACACAGAAAGAGGGAAGGAGGGAAAAACAGAGAGAGAGAGGGAGGGAGAGAGAGACAGAGAGGGAGAGAGAGGGAGAAAGAGAGAGGGAGGGAGGGAGACACAGAGGGAGGGGGAGAGAGAGAAAGAGAGAGAGGGAGACACAGAGAGAGAGGGAGAGAGAGAGACACAGAGAGGGAGGGAGGGAGGGGGAGAGAGAGAGAGAGAGAATGGAGTCGCATTCCAATTCACGTCACAATTGCATGACTGACAACGGCCGGGATTCCCCAAACAACAAGGGCTAGAAAAGTCGTAAAACGGGGGCAAATCTCAGTTAACAACCATCCCGCTGAGCCACGGGACGGTCGTCGTTAAGTCGAGGACTAGCTGTGGACGCAGAGGCTGTAGTGAGGAACCCCACCGGGCGGACAACCGCGCAGCACCTCCAGCCAAGCGTCTGTTATCGGCACGTCGTCGTCACGTTCTGACACCTTTCTAATTTTAGCCCCAGCTCAGCGCTTGCTACTACGTTTCCCAGCGGTGCTAATTCATCTGGAAAATGCATCCCGAAGGTGTGGGGTTTTTTTTTTCTCCTTTTCACAGCTCCCTCGAGCAACGAGAAACGAAAGGACTCTTCGGGGGGGGGAGATGACGCTCCGCTACTCAGCTCGTCACCCCCGCTCGCTCGGTTGCAAGCCCAACGATCCTGGCGCCTTCCCGGGAGAAGCTTTCTCGACGCCGCCACCCTTGCCGATCGCCGGGTGACTGGACTCCATTGAGCAGATCGAAGGACCATCGGATTTTGCCCTAATTTATTGCATTAGTTCCCAATAAATATAAATCAGAGTAGGTGGCTAATAGGAGTTGTATAAGTTATTTTTCCTTTTTTTTTAAAAAAAAAATCAGGCTTGGAGACGCGACCAGGAGTGCTAGTACAGCTTTAGGCATGAAAGTTGGGAGGTGACTTTGGGCCAATCACCAGGAGACGGTGAGTTCTAGTCCCGCCTCGGGCCTGAAAGCCAGCTGGGTCACTTTGGGCCAATCACCAGGAGACGGTGAGTTCTAGTCCCGCCTCAGCACGAAAGGTGTGGCTGCATGGTGTTTGGCCAATCACTAGGAGACGGTGAGTTCTAGTCCCGCCTTAGGCATGAAAGCCAGCTGTGTTTTTCTGGGCCAGTCCCTCTTTTTCTCATCCCAGCCCACCTCACAGGGTTGATGTCGTGGGGAATACAGGAGCAGAAAATGAAAGGTCTGTTTGCCGACTTCAGTTACTTAGAAAATCAGAAAGCCAGATCAAAAGAAACCAACGGTGATCTATCTATCTATCTATCTATCTATCTATCTATCTATCTATCTATCTATCTATCTATCTATCTATCTATCTATCTATCTATCTATTCTATCTCTCTATCCATCATCCATCATCTATCCATCCATCATCTCTATCACTGTCTATCAACTCTCTTTCTCTCTACCCATCTATTGTCTATTATCTCTCTATCATTGTCTCTCTATCTATCTATCCATCCATCCATTGTTATCTATCCATTGTATCTATCCATCCACCCATTGTCTATCATCTCTCTATCATCGTCTATCAACTATCTATCTATCTATCTATCTATCTATCTATCTATCTATCTATCTATCTATCTATCTATCTATCTATCTATCGTCTATCATCCATCGATCGATCATATCTATCTATCCATCCATTGTTATCTATCCATTGTATCTATCCATCCACCTATTGTCTATCTCGCTATCGTCTATCAACTCTATCTATCTATCTATCTATCTATCTATCTATCTATCTATCCATTCATCCATCTATTGTCTATCATCCATCCATTGATCGTATCTATCTATCCATCTATTCTCTATCTATCTATCTATCTATCTATCTATCTATCTATCTATCTATCTATCTATCTATCTATACCTATCTATCATATCCATCTATCCATCGTATCTATCTATCCATCCATCTATTTTTATCATCTATCATCGTCTATCAACTCTCTATCCATCCATCCATCCATCCATTGTATCTATCTCTCCATCCATTTCTATCATCTCTCTATCATCTATCCCCGCCCCTCTCCATCCATCCATCCATCCACCAGAAAGCCAGATCAAAAGAAATCAACAAGGGCAACGTTTGACAGCCTTGCAAGCCCTTATGGCGCCAAGCCTAATTAAGCTAAGCTAATTAAGACACCCTACCCCACAGCCATTCCAGATCCTTCTCCGAATCGTCCCTGCAACAATCATCCGCACAACCTGGATAAAATGTCAGCCAGGGCTTAGCGGCTGAGCCGTGCCCCTCACCACCTGTGTGACAGCTGCCTGGGCGCCTCACTCGGCTTCCAGACGACGAAGTGCTGGAGACGTGGGCTGTGGAGGAGCTGTGGGTGGGCGGCTTTTCCTGCTCGACCAGGGGGTTGGACTAGATGACCTCCTGGGTCCCTTCCAACTCTGTCATTCCGCAATTCTGTCAGTGTCTCCGGCTCGAGCAGGGGGTTGGACTAGATGACCTCCCAGGTGCCTTCCAACTCTGTTATGCCATGATTCTGTCAGGGTCTCCTGCTTGATCAGGGGGCTGGACTAGATGACCTCCCGGGTCCCTTCCAACATTGTCATTCTGTGATTCTGTCAGGGTCTCCTGCTCGAGCAGGGGGTTGGACTAGATGACCTCCCAGATCCCTTCCAACTCTGTCATTCTATGATTCTGTCAGGGTCTCTTGCTTGAGCAGGGGATTGGACTAGATGACCTTCAAGGTGCCTTCCAACTCTGTTATGCCATGATTCTGTCAGGATCTCCTGCTTGATCAGGGGGTTCGACTAGATGACCTCCAAGGTCCCTTCCAACTCTGTCATTCTGTGATTCTCTTAGGGTCTCCTGCTTGAGCAGGGGGCTGGACTAGATGACCTCCGAGGTCCCTCCCAACTCTGTTATTCTGGGAGGATGCAAAGTCTGGAAGAGACCTTCAGTTCAACTGCTGGACTTGGGGGGGGGGGCAGAAGGGGGTGGGGCTTTGACGGGAAGCGGAGAGAGGGGTCGCCACCCCCAAAATACATCTCCTGGGAGAAGAACCATGTCAATCAATCAATCAATCAATCAATCACCAATCAGTCCCGTCAGCCTATCTCAACGCTGTCCACCTGGCGAGAATCCTTGGAAATAATTTTCGGGTTTCCCGCAAGACGGCTGCATGGGAGATCACCGCAAAAGGCGAAAAGCGCTCAACACAATTTCTAAACCTTGCACAAGTGACAATGGGCGATATTTGCGGCAGCAGCCAAGCCGCCGTACAACGTCCACAAAAGTGGCGACCTGTCAAACTTTCCCGCCGCGGGGAAGTTTGGACGTTCTTGCGGCACGCACGCCGCTCGAACGAAAAGCAAATTTAAATTTGGTCTTCCATCCGAGAAGGGCTGTTTCGAGAACCGCCTCAAACGGTCCCTTTAGTGTTGGAGCTGGTCCTTGACTTACGGGGAAAAAATTGTTCCCCGTAAGGCTGCCGTTCAGCGAGTCGTGCCCCATTTTATGAAGTTTTTTTTAACCCCCCCACCCCACCCTCAGTGGTTGCGAAGTGAACTTTGCGACCGATTTTGCTGCCGTTGTTAAGCGTCCAAATTACGATTACGGGACCGCAGGGATGCTGGAACGGTCGTTCAAAGTGTGAACAAGGGTCACGAGTCACTGCAACGGACGCTAAGTGTGAAAAACGAAGCCACCATCGGTCAGCGCCGTTGGGATGGTCACGAAACCAACGGTCGTAAGTCAAAGACGACCTACTCAAGACATACTCAACCGTCAATGCTGGGGAACTTACCAGCTTTCTCGGGCTTGTCGTCGGCCGTTCCGGCGATGCAGCTACTCTCCAGGCCGTACGTGGGGTCCACTTTCCCCGAAATACGGGCGGCTTCCTGGACCTTCTTGATGTGGGCCTCCACCAGCTCCAGAGGGACTTCCTCCCGGACGCGGGAAAATTCCTCTGTCGGAAATAAGAGTCAGAAAATAAAGCTGAGACGTTAGAAATTTGCGGGAAAGGTTTTCCGCAATCACGATCGAGTTGGGTCGTGAACCGTCCGCAAGTAAAACCACCCAGCTCAGACACCACCAAGGACCCCACAGTTCTTCCTTCTCTTCTTCTTCTTCCTCTTCCCCCTCCTTCCTTCTAGCACTGATAACGTTCCCTAGATGGGTCGTGAAACGTCTGCAAGGAAAACCGCCCAGCTCAGAGACCACCAAGGACCTCATAGTCTTTCCTTCCTTCCTTCCTTCTCCTCTTCTTCCTCCTCCTCCCCCTCTTCCTTCCTTCTAGCACTGATGACGTTCCCTAGCTGGGTCGTGAAACGTCTGCAAGGAAAACCGCCCAGCTCACAGACCACCAAAGACCACACAGTCCTTCCTTCTCCTCTTCTTCCTCTTCCCCCTCCTTCCTTCTAGTACTGATAACGTTCCCTAGATGGGTCGTGAAACATCTGCAAGGAAAACCGCCCAGCTCAGAAACCACCAAGGACCTCAGTCTTTCCTTCCTTCCTTCCTTCCTTCCTTCCTTCCTTCCTTCCTTCCTTCCTTCCTTCTCCTCTTCTTCCTTCTCCTCCCCCTCCTCCTCCTTCCTTGTAGCACTGATGACGTTCCCTAGTTGGGTCGTGAAACGTCTGCAAAGAAAACCACTCGGCTCAGAGACCACCCAGGACCCCCGCAGTCCTACCAACCTTCTCTTCTTCTCTTGACATCCACTATGCCACAAGGCGAAGGGAAGCGACTTCACCTCTTAAACCCACGACAAGCCCATATGGAAACGCCAACACACGTCGTACGGTGTGTTGGGTGGGGGACATCGTACCTAACGCTGCTTTCGCTGCGGCCGACGCCACCCGGGGGTCCACCACCGAGGCTAGGAAGGCCACGGTGCTCATCACCGGATTGCCGGACTGGCTGAAGGGGATGGGCTGGTACGCCAAAGGTCCCAGCGAGGCGTCCGAGTTCTCCAGGTAAGGGTCTTCGATGGGAAGCCGGAGAAAATGGAGGATGCACTCGTCCTGGGTGCGACTCCCGACGTGCTCAGAGACTTTGTTCCAATCGTCCTTGTACATCTCCAGCGCCTGGGCGAGAGGAGAAGAAAAACGGGTATCAACGGGGAGACAAAGACACACACGCCGGCATCCTGTCGGAGCTCCCGTCTTCCGACGCAGGTGGTCCTCGACGTTACCGCGGCACTGGGGAAAAAAAGTGACCATTTTGGGACACTTGCAACCGTGGGATTTGAATTCAGACGCTTGGAATCTGATCCATATTTACGACGGTCGCAGAGTTCCAGGCTCACGTGATTGAAAATTCAGAGGCTCGACAATCGACTCAAATTTATGACGGTTGCAGTGTTCCGAGGTCACGTGATTAAAATTCAGACGCTTGGCAACCAACTCGTATTTATGACGGTCGCAGTGTCCTGGGGTCACATGATCAAAGTTCAGACGCTCGGCAACCGACTCGTATTTATGACGGTTGCAGTTTCCAAGGTCACATAAGTTAACTTCAGAGGCTTGGCAACTGACTCGTATTGATGACGGTCGCAGTGTGATTAAAATTCAGACCTTTGGCAACTGACTCGTATTTATGACGGTCGCAGTGTCCCGGGGTGACCTGATCCCCTTGTCTGACCTTCTGGCTAGCAAAGTGAACAGGGGGGGGAGCCTGCTCTGCTTAATGACCGTGTTGCTTACTTTAACAACTGTAGGGATGCAGTTAAGAACCGCATGGGAAGCAAGCTCGTCAAATGGGGCAAAATGGACCTTAAGGAGTGTGTCGCTTCACAACGGACATTTGGGGGCTCCGCGGCGGTCGTAAAGCCGAGGACTACCTGTATTGGTTACTGCAAAGAAGGAAAGCATGTTGGAGAAATGAAAAAAACAAAAACTGAAATTGGATCGAGGTGTCCGGAATTCTAATGCAACACAACCACATTTTCCACCCCCTAAAAAGGAGTTTTATATTTACGGAGAATAAAATGTATTTATTTAGCGTATAGCGTATCGTACACAGACTTGCAATAGATATTCCCGTTTCACCTAAAAGCAGAGTACAGATAGTCCTCGACTTATAAAAGTTCATTTAACGACCGTTTAATGTGACTTATGACCCCTTTTCACACTTAACGACCCTTGGGGCATCCCGGGGATCAAAATCCAGATGCTTGGCCACTGACTTGTATTTGAGATGGGCGTCGCGCCGTTGCGCCGTCACCGGAACTCCTTTCGCAACCTTCCGACGAATTCCCTCAGATTCCCTCAACGCCCACACGGCTGACTTAACAAACACAACAATTCACTTAACGGTGGTGGGAAAAGTCGTCCCATGGGGCCAAACCGCCTTAACCAATGTTTCCCTTAGCGACGTAAGTTTTGGGCGTAAAGTCGAGGACTAGCCGTAAAACGAAAGGCCGTCCCCGACTTACGAGCAGAATTTAGCCCGAAATATTTCCGTCGCTAAGCGAGACATCTGTGGAGTGACTTGGGCTCCGTTTTCTAACCTTTCTCTCCGCAGTTGTTAAGTGAGTCCCTGCGGTTGTTAAGTGAACCTGGATCCCTGCTTGTCGGCACGTTGCAAAAGGGGATCGCGCGAACCCCTCCGTCGGACGCTGCAGCGGTCGTAAATCTGAGTCAGTGGCCAAGTGTCTGAATTTTGATCCCCGGGACCACGGAGGATGCCCTAACGGTCGTTAAGTGTGAAGAGACCCAAGTCTCTCGTCGTAACTTCGAATGGACACTAAGCGAGTTATGGTAAGTCAAGGACTAAGCATGTGCCTGACTTTACGGTGGATAAAGTCACTCGAGATTTACTTCACGGTGGATTGTAATTGGGCAGGCCCAACTGAGCTCCTTGGGAGAATCGGGGCAGGATTCGATTCGGGGACCTGAAACCGGGAGAGACGGCGAGTTCCAGTTCTGCCTGTGGGAAGAAGGGGGAGGAGCAAAGATAGAGGAAGGAGGAAGAGGAGAAGAGAAATAACAACAATAACAATTAGGAGGAAGAGATGGAGGAGAGGAATAATAATAATAATGAGGAGGAGGAGGAGAAGGAAGAGAAGGAATAATAATAAGTGGAGAAGGAATAATAATAATAATGAGGAGGAATAATAATAATAAGAGAAGGAATAATAATAATAATGAGGAGGAGGAAGAAGAGATGGAAGAGAAGGAATAATAATAAGAGAAGGAATAATGATAATAATAATAATAATGAGGAGGAATAATAATAATAATAAGGAGGAGGAGGAAGAAGAGATGGAAGAGAAGGAAGAGAAGGAATAATAATAAGAAGGAATAATAATAATAATAATAATGAGGAGGAAAAATAATAATGAGGAGGAGGAGGAAGAAGAGAAGGAATAATAATAATAAGAGAAGGAATAATAATAGTAATAATAATAATAATAATAATGAGAAGGAATAATAATAATACTGAGGAGAAGGAATAATAATAATAATGAGGAGGAGGAAGAAGAGATGGAAGAGAAGGAATAATAATAAGAAGGAATAATAATAATAATAATAATAATAATAATAATAATAATAATGAGGAGGAAAAATAATAATGAGGAGGAGGAGGAAGAAGAGAAGGAATAATAATAATAAGAGAAGGAATAATAATAGTAATAATAATAATAATAATAATAATAATAATGAGAAGGAATAATAATGATACTGAGGAGGAAGAGATGGAGGAAGAAGAGAAGGGAGAGGAATAATAATGAGGAAGAGAAGGAATAATAATAATAACAATAATAATAATGAGGAGGAGGAGGAGGAGGAGGAGGAAAAGAAGAGAAGGGAGGAGAGGGGGATGGAGAGGGAGGGCCAAGCGATGGAGGAGAACATGGAGGAAGAGGAGGAAAGGAGCAGAAGGAGGGAGGGAAAGGAGGAGGAGAAGACGGAGTGGGAAGAAGGGGGAGGAGGAGAAAAGATGGAGGAGGAGGAAGAGAAATAACAATAACAATAACAATGAGGAGGAGGAAGAAGAGACGGAGGAAGAGAAGGAGGAGGAATAATAAAGGAGGAGGAAGAAGAGATGGAGAAGGAGGAAAAGAAGAGAAGGGGGGAGAGGGGGATGGAGAGGGAGGGCCAAGCGATGGAGGAGAAAATGGAGGAGGAGGAGGAAGGAGAAGAGGCCGACGCAAGGGAAGGAGAAGAGGGAAAAGGAGGAGGAGGAGGAGGAGGAGGAGGAGGGAGCAGCAACAGCAGCCTTTGGAAAAGAGCCAATCGGGAGGATCTGCTCTGCTGTTGCCCTGGCAACAGGAGGCCTGTCTCCATGTGCCCCCCCCCCCAAAGTTCAGCCTGGATTGGAGGCTTCCGTAGCTTTCTTTTCTTCCCTTCTTTCTTCCGTCGTTCCCTTTTCTTCCCTTTCTCCTTTTTTTCCTTCCTTCCCCGCCTTCTCCCTCTCCTTCCTTCCCATCCTCCTTCTCTCCCTTATTTCTCTTCCTTCCTTTCCCTGCCTCCCTCCCCTTTCTTTCTTCCATCCCTCCCTCCCTCCCTTTTCTCTCCTTCTCTGCCTCCCTTCCTTCCCTTCTTCCCCCTGCCTTTCCTTCCTTCTTCCCTTTTCCTTCCTTCTTTCCTCCCTCCTTCCCTTGTCTCTCCCTCCCTCTTTTCCTGCCTCCTTCCATCTTTTTCCTTCTCCCTTCCCTTCTTCCTCCCTCCGTTTCCTCTCCTTCTCTTCCTCCTTTTTCCTCTTTCCTTCCTTTCTTCATCTATCTTCCTCCCTCCCTTTTCCTTTCTTCCCTCCTCCCTTTCCCTTCTTCCTCCCTATCTTCCTCCTTCCCTTCCCCTTCTTCCTTCCTTCCCCTTCTTCCTTCCTTTCTCCCTCTTTCCCTTCTTCCTTCCTATCTTCCTCCCTCCCTTCCTAGCCCTCTCCCCCTCCTTCCCCCAAGTCCTTCTCCTCTTCTCCTTCCTTCCTTCCCCGCCTTCTCCCGCTCCTTCCTTCCCTTCTCCTTCTCTCCTTCCCTTCCTTATTACTTCCTTCCTTGTCCTGCCTCCCTCCCTCCCCTCCTTCTTCCATCCCTCCCTCCCTTTTCCTCCCTTTCCTTTTCTCTCCTTCTTCCTCCTTCCCTCTATGCCTCCTTTCCTTCCCTTCTTCCTCCCTGCCTTTCCTTCCTTCTTCCCTCCCTCCCTCTTTTGCTCCCTTCTCTTTCTTCCTTCCTTTCCATACTATCTTCCTCCCTCCCTCCCTTCCCTTCTTTGTCTCTCCCTCCCTTTTCCTTTCTTCCTTCCTTCCTCCCTCCCTCCCTTTCCCTTCTTCCTTCCTATCTTCCTCCCTCCCTCTTCTCCTTCCTTCCCGAAGATTCAATCTCGGCTGGAATAGCAGCGGAGCCGAAATAACCGCTCAGGCGTGGCTGCCTCTGATCTAACATGCAAGCTGCGGTTTCTTCCACCTGTCGGGACTGCAGCAAACCAGGTTCCTCCGCAATCATCCCTCCCACCGTCGCCTAAGTCATGAGATCCGGCCCCATGCGCGGGCCGAATTTCAATTTGCTGGGGGAGGGAAGGACTCAATCTCTTCTTTATCTGTTTTGTGCCCCGTGCAACTTTCCCCCCCCCCCCCGTCTTCTCGACATCGGAAGACGCTTTCGTTCTCGGCTGCCTCCGCCAATCGTGCGACAAGCCACGATTCGGGGTCAAGACTCCGGATCGTAAGCTTGGAAGACCAGAAGGGGCGAAATAAGACCAGTTTTTGGGGTCGTTCCCAGGTGGAGAACGGAGGGGGGGAAGAGAGAGAGAGAGAGAGAGAGAGAGAAAAAGAGGACAACTGAGAAGTTAGCCCGATGCCGAAGCGGAGGTGACCGCCGAATTCAACCACAACGGACGTGCGACACAACTCGCAACCACGCCAAAGCGGACTCGGGAAGCTCGCCCGGAAAAGTCGGCGGAAAAACTTAAAAGAGGATTGACCGCGCCGTTTAGCCACCCTGCCCTCAACGGACAGCACAACCGAGTGCCAAATTTTACGCAGCCGAGGGAGACGTTTGGTTGCCGACCTCTTTTGCGACCGTTCTCGCCGCGGTTGTTAAGCGAATCGCTGCGGTTGTTCAGTCCGGCGCAGGGTTCCTGGCTTCGTCAAAAGGGGGAATCACCTGATTCCTCCCCGGGGACACGGCGAACCCGTCATAAAACGAGTCGGTGGCCGAAACGTCTTGAGTTTGGACCACCGCATCACCGTACGGGATGCTGCGACGGTAGTTAAGGGTGCGGAAAACTCGGAACGGTCACTAAACGAACGGTCGAGGACTGCCCGTAGTCCTAGTTCTTCTTCTTGTCCCCCTAAATCCTTAATGTTTGACATTTATATATACATTTTTAAAATTTTTTTACCTCAAGCAGAAGGAGAGTCTCTTGTTCGGTCCACTCTCGGCCGGCGCTGGCGCTTTTGCTCTGGGAGACAAAAAATCGGTTTACTGGTTGAGCCGGTGCGAAAGGATGGAAAGGGGGGGGGCTGGTTAGGAGAGGCGATCGATTTATCTGTCATCTGTCTATCAATCCATCCATCCATGTACCCACCTAAGCTGTCTCTATCTATCAGTCTACCAACCAACCTAATCAATCTATCCATTTCTATCTATCTATCTATCTATCTATCTATCTATCTATCTATCTATCTACCTACCTACCTACCTACCTACCTCTATCCATCAACCCACCCAAGCTATCCTTATCTTCCATCCATCCACCTAATCTATGTATCCATCAACCCACCCACCCAGCTATCTATCATCTACCTACCTACCTACCTACGTATCTATCCATCCATCCAACCCACCCAAGCTATCTCTCCCTCTCCCATCATCCATCTATGTATCCATCAACCCACCCACCCAAGCTATCATCTGCCTATCTACCTACCTATCTATCCATCCACCCACCCAAATTCTCTACCTAAATATGTACTTACCTATCAATTCAAGCTATCATCTACCTTATCTATCTATCTATCTATCTATCTATCTATCTATCTATCTATCTATCTCCACTCAAGCTCTATCATCTACCATCTACCTATATATCTATCCACCCATCCACCTGCCCTCTAATCTACCTATCTATCCATCCATCCACCTAAGCTATTTATCATCTACCTATCTACTTATCTATCATGTCTCTATCCATCCAGTCAAGCTATCATCAACCTACCTAAATATCTAATCGTCTATCTACCTACATATCTACCCATCCACCCAAGCTATCTACCTATCTAAACATTTATCGTGTCTACCTACCTATCTACCTACCTACCTATATATCTACCCACCCACCCAAGCTATCTACCTACCTAAATATCTAATTGTGTGTCTGTCTACCTACATATCTACCCATCCACCCAAGCTATCTACCTAAACATTTATCGTGTCTACCTACCTATATATCTACCCACCCACCTATCATCTACCTACCTAAATATCTATCTTGTCTACCTACCTACATATCTACCCATCCACCCAAGCTATCATCTACCTACCTAAACATTTATCGTCTGTCTACCTACCTACCCACCCACCCACTTAAGCTATCATCTACCTACCTAAACATTTATCGTGTCTGTCTACCTACCTATATATCTACCCACCCACCCAAGCTATCATCTACCTACCTAAACATTTATCGTCTGTCTACCTACCTACCCACCCACCCACCTAAGCTATCATCTACCTACCTAAACATTTATCGTGTCTACCTACCTATATATCTACCCACCCACCCAAGCTATCATCTACCTACCTAAACATTTACCGTGTCTACCTACCTACTACCTATATATCTACCCACCTACCCAAGCTACCTACCTAATCGACTGTCTGTCTGAACCTATAATCTACCTACCTAAATATCTAATTGTCTGTCTACCTACCTATCTACCCATCCACTCACCTATCATCTACCTACCTAAACATCGTGTCTACCTACCCATCCACCCTCTATCTATACCTAAACATTTATCGTCTGTCTACCTATCTACCCATCCACCCATCTACCTACCTAAACATCGTCTACCTACCTACCCATCCACCCACTATCTATACCTAAACATTTATCGTCTACCTATCTACCCATCCACCCATCATCTACCTACCTAAACATCGTGTCTACCTACCCATCCACCATCTATAAACATTTATCGTCTACCTATCTACCCATCCACCCATCATCTACCTACCTAAACCATGTTTGTCTACCTACTTACCCATCCACCATCTATCTACTTACCTAAACATTTATCGTCTACCTATCTACCCATCCACCCACCTATCTACCTACCTAAACATTGTTTGTCTACCTACTTACCCATCCACCCACCTATCTACTTACCTAAACATTTATCGTGTCTATCTACCCATCCACCCATCTACCTACCTAAACATTGTGTTTTCTACCTACTTACCCATCCACCCACCTATCTACTTAACATTTATTGTCTGTCTACCTATCTACCCATCCACCCACCTAAACATTTATCGTGTCTATCTACCCATCCACCCACCCATCATCTACCTACCTAAACATCGTGTTTGTCTACCGACTTACCCATCCACCCACCTATCTACTTACCTAAACCTTTATCGTCTGTCTACCTATCTACCCATCCACCCACCTATCATCTACCTCCCTAAACATTTATCGTGTCTATCTACCCATCCACCCATCATCTACCTACCTAAACATCGTGTCTGTCACCTACCTATCTACCCATCCAGCCCCCTAAGCTATCATCTACCTACCTATCTGTCTATCTAATCTATCTATCCACCTACCTAAGCTCTCTCCTCTATCATCTACCTACCTACTTACCAATGGAAGATATCTACCCATCCATCCATCCATCCACCCACCCACCTGCCCACCTATTATTTCTCTCTCTCTCTCTCTCTCTCAACCCTCCATTCATCCGTCCAATTTAGAGACTGCCCATCTCCCTCGCCGAGCGGTTCCGAGTTCTCCCGCAGTCCTCCGGCGGTTAACCGTTCCTTATGGAAAAGGGAGCCATTTTCTACGCCGGCCCCTTCAGCCCGCGTCTCCACCTCCGCGCCACTTCCCGAGGTGTGGAATTCCAGCCTGCTGGCTGGATGGGGGGGGAGGGGGGAATTTTGGGAAGCGAAGAGGCGAGGTCTGAGGTCTAGAAAGGAAGGAGGACTCGACGCCTTGCCTTGGCTAAGGTTTTCTTGGAGTAGACGTCCGTGCGGAGACCGAAGTTTTGCAGATCGGTCGGCTTCTCCTTGTTTTTCTCCGGGAAATTCAGCATTTGTTGGGCAGCCGGGATCTACAAAAAAACAAACAAACCCCAAAACCCAGGATAATGAGAACGGCAGGAGAGATTCGGAACGCCTCCGGAAGGAGACCAAAGCAACTCTTGGTCGTAAGCGGAATCAAGTTTATTGAACCGACGGGATGCGCGCAAAATGTAACAAAGCGCGCGTTATCACGATTCCTACTCCCCCGTCAGGGGTCCCAAAAAAGTTTCCTGACTTGGCTAAATAAATAAAATAATAATAATATTTCTTCTGTATCATCAAAGGCCAGCGATAGGTTATTAGGAGGTTGGTACCCAAGCTCGGAAGTTGAGAGCCATGAATGAAGTAGAGAGAGATTAAAAGGAAGGAAGGAGGCTAAAATTGGGAAGAGCACGTTGCGTGTTTCTCAACCGTGGCCGCTGGAGGATAGGTGGGACTTCAACTCCCAGAATTCCCCACCAGCATGTTAAGAAGTTGTGGTCCATCTCTTTCTTTCTTTCTTTCTTTCCTTCCATCCATCTATCCATCCATCCGGGAATTTCTCCACGTTGACCACTTGAAGATGGGTGGACTTCAACTCCCAGAATTCCCCAGCCAGCACATTAAGAAATGCTGGTCCATTTCTCTCTCCATCCACCCATCCATCCATCCATCCATCAACTCTTCATCCATCCATCTTTCCGTCCCTCCCTCTAGCTATTTTTCCAGCATGACCACTTGAAGATGGGTGGACTTCAAGTCGCAGAGTTCCACACCAGCATGTTGAGACGTTCTGGTCTATCTCCATCCATCCATCCATCCATCCAATCCATCATCCATCCATCCATCTCTCCGTCCCTCTAACCATCTCTCCATCCATCCATCCTTTTCTCAACCATGGCAGCTTGACGATGGCTGGACGTCAACTCCCAGAATTCCCCATCAGCATGGTAAGAAGATCTGGTCTATCTTTCTCTACATCTCTCCATCCATCCACCTATCCATCCCTCTCATCCTCCAGGTATTTCTTGACCACTTGAAGATGGGTGGACTTCAACTCCCAGCAGGTTGAGACGTTCTGGTCTATCTCCATCCACCCACCCACCCACCCACCCATCCGTTTCTCAACCTTGGCAGCTTAAAGATGGGTGGACTTCAACTCCCATCCATTGATCTCTCCATCCATCCATCCATCCACCCATCCACCTTTCCACCCATTCATATCTCCATCCATCCATCCATCCATCCATCCATCCATCCATCCATCTATCCCTACCAGGTATTTCTCCATCTTGACCACTTGAAGATAGGTAGACTTCAATTTCCAGCATGTTGAGATGTTCTGGTCTATTTCTTTCTATCCATCCATCTCTCCATCCATCCATCCATCCATATCGCCATCCATCCATCCATCCCTACAAGGTACCAGACGTTCTGGTCTATCTCCACCCACCATCCATTTCTCAACCATGGCAGCTTAAAGATGGGTGGATTTCAACTCCCATCCATCGATCGATCCATCCACCTTTCCATCCATTCATATCTCCATTCATTCATCCATCTATACATCCATCCATCCATCTATCCCTACCAGGTATTTCTCCATCATGGCCACTTGAAGATGGGTGGACTTCAACTCCCATCATGTTGAGATGTTCTGATCCATCATGTTGAGATGTTCTGATCCATCCATCCATCTCTCCATCCATCCATCCGTTTCTCAACCATGGCAGCTTAAAGATGGGTGGACTTCAACTCCCATCCATTCATCTCTCCATCCATCCATCCCTACAAGGTATTTCTCCATCTTGACCACTTGAAGATGGGTGGACTTCAACTCCCAGCATGTTGAGAAGTTATAGTCTATCTCTTTCCCTCCATCTCTCCATCCGTTTCTCAACCATGGCAGCTTAAAGATGGGTGGACTTCAACTCCCATCCCTCCATCTTTCCATCCATCTCTCCATCCACCCATTTCTCAACCTTGACCACTTGACGATGGGTGGACCAATTCTCAGCATTTTGAGACGTTCTGGTCTATCTCTTTCTCTCCATCCATCCATCCACCTCTCCATCCCTCCAACCATCTATCCATCCATCCATCCATCCGTTTCTCAACCTTGACCACGTGACGATGGGTGGACTTCAACTCCCAGAATTCCCCAGCCAACCAGGGTCTTCAGTGGCCCAGCACACTGGACCCCTCTGGTCAAAGGGTGGCCGAGAAGGAGAATTCCTGAAACACCACGTCTCCCGAGATACGTTCTCCAAAAACGTTCTTTCCACAGTTCCCCTCAGCGTCTCCCCACAACCGACACCCACGGACGGAGTCGGGGTTAGGAAGACCTTCTCGATAGGGTGGAGGGTTTCCCGAGTATCCTCCTGGTAGCAAATTTTCCCCGCGGATGCTCAGTGTAACCCAGTTTGACACGCCCATCGTGTCCTGAAGGCCACCCTCGACGTTCAAGAGATCCGCCAGAAGTGGTTACCTGAGGAGTCCGCAGGTGGAGCGGCATGAGTCCCGAAGGGGTGTCGGCCAGCACGTTGAAGTGGGGGGTGGGCGGGGGTCCCATTGCCATGGGTCGGCTTTCGGGGTCCACTTGGTAATTAATCAGCCCCCACTGCTCCAGAAAGGCGTGGACCCTGAAAGTTGGACAAGAGGGAAGATGGGTGGACAAAAAGGACAAGACGACGTACGGAGGAGCATCGCTAGCTCGTGTCACTTGGGAGATCCAAACTGGATCTGGGGATAGGGGGGCATTAATCGACACCCAAGCCAACGATGGGCCAGGTCTTCTCCAACTTGGCCACTTCCAGATTGGGTGGATTTCTGACGTTCCTTCGACCGTTCCTCAAATCGATACGGCCGTTTGGGAGAAAGCCGAGAGTCGACGTCCACCAGGATGGATGGACTTTTGACGAGCTGCGGTGGAACGTGGTCTGGATTCCCAGAGGGGAGGGGCTGTATTCAGGAGGAGCGAGAAGCGGCGAAGTTTAGGGAGTTGGGTTGGAAGGAAGCTCTCTCTGGAAGTTCTCAAGTCTCAGAAGAACTAATCAATAAGAAGAATGGATCAGTGGAACGACTGGACTCCAGATGCCTCGGGCGATCCAACGCTAGAGGTTTTTAAGGAGAGACTGGATAGCCAGTTGTCTGAAATGATCTAGGTAGGGTTTCCTGCTTGAAAAGGGGCTGGACTAGAAGACCTCCAAGGTCCAACTATTGTTATAAGGCTGCTTGAGCAGGGGGCTGGACTAGATGACCTCCAAGGTCCCTTCCAACTCTTGTCTTTCAAAGATTCTGTAAGGGTCTCCTGCTTGAGCAAGGAGTTGGACTAGATGACCTCCGAGGTCCCTTCCAACTCTGCTCTTCTATGATTCTGTCAGGGTCTCCTGCTTGAGAGGGGCTGGACTAGATGATCTTCAAGGTCCCTTCTATGATTCTGTCAGGGTCTCCTCCTCCAGAAGGGGGCTGGACTAGAAGACCTCCCAGGTCCCCGTGTTACTAACTTAACAACTGCAGGGATTGACTGAACAACCCTGGTAAGAAGAGTCGTACACTTAACGACTGCCTCGTTTACTGACACAAATGTGGGGCCGAACTGGGGTGGTAAAATGGAGGGCAGCCTGCATCCTCTTGAGAAGTTGTAGGGGGGAGATCAATCCGACAGTGTCTCCCTTCCAACTCGGCCATCTAAATTCTGCCGCTTCTCTGCGCTCCGGAGTGCAGCCCCTCCCTTTCGGGAATCCAGACTACGCTCCACTCCACTTCCCATGTCGAAAAAGACGGGATCCAGACGGCATCGGCTTCGTCCGCGCGACTCTGGATGCCCTCCAGATGACGAAAGGAGACCTCAGCCCTTATCACGTAGTCGGTCTTCCAAGCGTCAGGGTCCCCCCCACTTACGCCCCATTTTTTTTCTTGTGTCCCCCCCCCCACCCCACCCCAGCCCTGGGTTTAAGACACACACACACACAGTAAAAGAAGAGCAGCGAAAGCCCGAACCTCATCACGGCACAAACGTCCCCGGTCAAATTTCTCCGGCAGGCCGTGCTGGTGAGGTACTCTTGAGGGTTCAGGCGATAGGTGTCAATCATGAAATTGCGGTAGGCTAAGTATCTGGGGGGTGGGGGGAGAGAGGACGACAAGAAAACGGCAAGTTACGGTTGTCGGCTGAGATCTAACCGGGATGTTCTCAACAGCCATAGTTAGCGTCAGCAAGGGAAGGGGACGTAGCAGGCTGGAACGGCGGGAGGCCGGGTGGCTTCCTTGCAGGAGAGGAGGAGGAAGAGGAGGAGGAAGAGAGGAGAAGGAAGGACTGTGGGGTCCCTGGTGTTCTCTGAGCGGGGTGATTTTCTTGCAGACATCTCGTGACCCCACTAGCGAATATCATCAGTGCTAGAAGGGAGGAGGAGGAGGAGGAGGAGGACTGTGGGGTCCCTGGTGCTCTCCTTGCAGTCGTTTCCAAACCCAAGCAGGCAACGTCATCAGTGCTAGAAGTGTTAACCCCACCCCACCCCTCCTAGCCCTGACGTTCTCTAGTTGGGTCCGGAAACGTCTGCAGGGTAAGCACCCAGCTCCCAGAGTCCCAAGCAGCCCCGCCCAGGGAGAAACGGACCCCTCCCCTTCCCTCCCTCCCTCCCTCAGTTTCCCCCGTCTGCGCCCTCGACTTACATTTCCGGCGTCTTGGATTTGTTCTTCCCGTTGAAGAACTCGGGAAGAGCCCGGCGTTCGATGACGTGGATGCTAGGAGAGAGGAAGACGAGGATCCGGTCAGCGTCCCGTTTACTCTCCCTTCCCGTCGCGTCCTCGCCAACTCCCGCGGCCACTTAAGCCCAGGATTAGCTCGCTTTCCCTTTGATGCCGGCTTGGCGAGGAAGCTGCAGATCGGGGGACGCCGGTGAGCACGGGAGCCAACTTGACCCAACGCAGCCTCTCGTGCGCGCGCCGCACCGGAGAACCCGACTAGGCGCCGCTTTGATATCCAAGCTTTTTTCGGGCTGGGAATTCCCCCAAAAATTCTTTCTCTCTTCCGATCTTCTTCCGTCCGCGCCTTCTTTCCTACCTTCCTTTCTTTCTTTCCTTCCTTCCCTCCTTTTTCCAACTTCCTTCCTTCCTTCCTACCATCCGCCCGGCCTTCCTGTTCCCATCTCTTTCCTTTCGCCCAATTCCGAGCTCCTTCCTTCCCTTTTTCTCCTCCCTCCCTTCCTGTTTTTTCCTTCCTCCCGTCCTTCTCCACTCCTTCCTGACGTCCATCCATCCTTCCTCTTCCAATCTCTTCCCTTCCCTCCAATTCGTCTCTTTCCTTTTCTTCTCTCCTTCCTTCTCCACTCCTTCCTTCCTTCCCTCCATCCTTTCTTTCCTATTCCAATCCCTCCTTTCCTTTCCTTCCAATTCCAATCTCCTTTTAATTCCTTCCGTCCTTCCCTCCCTCCTATTCCAATCTCTTTCCTTTCGTGTCATCCAATTCCAATCTCCTTCCTTCCCTTCCCTTTTTCCTTCCTCTCTAATCCTTTCCTCTTCCTTCCTTCGTTCTCCACTCCTTCCTTCCACCCATCTATCTTTCCTATTCCAATCTTTCCTTTCCTTTCCCTCCAATTCCAATCTCCTTCCTTTCCATCTTTCTCCTTCCCTTTTTCCTTCCTTGCCTTCTCTCTACTCTTCCTTCCCTCATTCTCCACTCCTTCCTTCCACCCACCCATCCTTCCTACTCCAATCTCTTTCCTTTCCTCTTTCCAATCTTCTCCCTTTCCTTCCCTTCCTTTCCTTCCATCCATCCTTTGTATTCCAGTCCATCCTTTCCTTTCCTTTTCCCTTTCCCCTTTCCTTCCAATTCCAATCTCCTTCCTTTCCAGGGAACATTCCCAGTGCTAGAAGGGAGGAGGAGGAGGAGGAGGAGGAGGAGGAGGAGGAGGAAAAGACTCTGTGGTCCTTGGTGTTCTCCTAAGCTTGGCTGTTTTCCTGTAGACATCTTATGACCCAACTAGGGAACATCATCAGTGCTAGAAGGGTGGAGGAGGAAAAGGAGGAAGAGGAGGAGGAAAGGACTGTGGGGTCCCTGGTGCTCTCTGAGCTGGGTGGTTTCCTTGCAGACGTTTCATGACCCAACTAGGGAACATCATCAGTGCTAGAAGGGGGGAGGAGGAGGAGGAGGAGGAGGAGGAAGAAGAAAGGAAGGAAGGAAAGAAGGAAGGATTGATTGTGGGGGTCCCTGGTGCTCTCTGAGCTGGGTGGTTTCCTTGCAGACGTTTCACGACCCAACTAGGGAACATCGTCAGGGTGAGGGGGTGAGGTTGTTTCCGTTCTCCCCTAGGGTGGCGCTTACCAGTTGTAGTCAAACCAGGAGGCGTAGCTGGGGATGATGATGTGGTTGGTCTGTTCCGTGACGTTGTCTTCCCCGGCGTCGAGGGAGCGTCCCTGGTCCCCTCTGTTGGGGTCTTCGTCTTCCTACAGGGAGGAGAAAGGCAGGAGTCACGCTGTGAAGGGGCGGACGTTGGGAAAAGAGTAACGCCAATCTCGGGAGCATCCTCCTCGGCGGGAAGTGGACGGGTCTCTAAGGAGCAAGCCTCACGCGGGAAGGAGAGAGCCTGAGCGTGGAGGAGGTTATGGGATGGCCTGCGCCTCAAGGTCTTCCGGGATTGGTTTACTAGCAAGATTTGTTTGGGGGGGGGGGGAAAGAGTAGATCGGTTGCTCAGTGTTGAAGTGTGGGGTCCTGGCTGCTCTCTGAGCTGGGGCTGGTTTGAATGTCAACAGTACTAGTAGTAATAATAGCAACAATAACCAACAATAGTAACAAGTAATAATAGTAGTAACGGTAGTAGTAATAACAATAGTAATGTAATAACAGTAATAGGAATAATAGTAATAATAGTAGTAATAATAACAATATTAATACTAATTAGTAATAATAGTAATAACAATATTAATAATAGTAATTAGCTATATTAATAATAGTAATAACAGCAATTAGTAATAGTAGTAGTAACAATAAATAATAGAAATTAGTAATAATAGTAATGGTAATACTAATAACAATAAAAGTAGTGATAGTAATTAGTAATAATAGTAATAGTAGTCGTAACAGTAACAATAGTAGTAATAGTAATAATAGTAAGAACAGTAATAGATAGTAATAATAGCAATAGTACTAATAATAATAGTAATTAGTAATAGTAGTAATAATAGTAATAGTAGTAATAACAGTAATTAGTAATATTAGTAATAGTAGTAGTAAACAATAATACTAGTAATAATAGTAGTAATAATAATATTAATAGTAATAGAAATAATAGCAGTAATAGTAATTAGCAATAATAGTAATTAGCAATAACAATAGTAATTAATAGCAATAGCAATAATAGTAATATTAATATTAATTAGTAATAGTAGCAATAGTAATAATAAAAATAGCAATAGTAATAATTAGTAAAAATAGCTATAGTAGTAATAGTAATAATAACAATAGCAAGAGTAATAATAGCAATTAGTAATAGTAGTAGTAATAACAATAACAACAATCATAATAGAGTTGGAAGGGACCTCGGAGGTCATCTAGTCCAACCCCCTGCTCAAGCAGCCTGACAGACTAAAAACAGTTTATATCCATTTTCTAGAAGAAAAGGGTTTACGCTACCTTTCCTCCACTCGTCAGCGTGTCCTCGTCTTGTTCGTCTGCAAGGCAAGAACACAAGCGGGCGCGTTTGGTGTCAGTCGCACAACCTCACAGCTGCACACACTGCAGCAGCAGCAGCAGCAGCAGCAGCGTTGGCACCCCTGCTGTCCTCCCACGAGAGCTAGGGAGCCTCCCCCGTTTTTTTCCGCTGCTAAGCCAGACCCTGGTTAAGTCAATTCGGCCCCCGCTGACACTTATTAGGCGAATTGCGACGGGCGCTAAGTGAGTCAGCGGGTCAACCGATTGAGGAGAAATCAACGATAAAGATGGGGAAAAATATTTGGAATAAGAATATGTCCGTGAAGAGTTAAGGAAAATGGACATAAAGTGACATGGAGGTTGTACCTAACACCTCGTAAATTAAATCGAATAGATGTTAAATGTGCAAATATTTGCTGGAGGAGCGAGAAGGAGATTGGAACATAACAACAACAACAACAACAACAATAAGTTGGAAGGGACCTTGGAGGACATCTAGATGTCACCCAGGATTGCATTCCTCTTACTAGTGGAAAAATGGGACATAAATGAAGCCAAAAAGGGAACCGATTGTAAATTTGATAACGGCAGCTAGATTAGCGATGGCTAAATATTGGGACAGCCATTGTGAGCGACCTGTTTTACGACTGTCACGAAGTTTAACCTGGACGGGCAGTCCCCGTTATAATCGTGCGTCAAAGATCACCTCCACTCAATTTGGATTCATTTGCGTTGTTGTGTCTCGTTTTGCGACCTCGCTTGCCCCGGTTGTTCAGTGAATCACTGCCGTTGTTAAATGAGTCACCGGGTTGTAAAGCAAGCCTGGCTTTCCCCCCATTGACTTGGCTGGTCTGAAGGTCGCAAAAGGGGGATCAGGCGACCCTGGGACACTGCGACCGTCGTCAATGGGAGGCAGTTGCTGAGTGGCTGAATTTGGATCACCTGACCACGGGGGTGCTGCGGTGGTCGCCAATTTTGATAAATGGTCGTAAATCACGTTTTTCAGGACTGTTGTAAGTCGGGGACTGCCTTTATTTTGACGGGACGGTCACAAGAGAGAGCTCTGGAGCTAGGATAGGATTGGCTGAATGGGTAGAAGCCACTGTGGGTAGTCCTCACATTACGATCGTCCTCACTTAGTGTCTGATCAAAGTTACCATGTCCCTGAGAAAAGGGATGATCGGATTTACTTAACAACCGCCATAAACATGGTTGCAAAACCTGGTTGGTCCACGGGACTCGCCCATTCGACGGCCATTCCGATGACCTGTTTTACGACCGTCACGAGTTACAACCCAGACGGACAGGCTCCGTTACAATAGTAGCTGTCTTGCATTACGACCAGCATGGAGCCCCCCCAATTTTTGTGGTGCTAAGCGAGACACTGGTGAAGTGACCCTTGCCCCATCAGATGACCTTTCTCACCAACGTTGCTAAGCGAATCGCTGCAGTTCTTAAATGAAGTCACACGGTTGTTAAACGAATCCGGGTTTCCCCCTTGACTTGGCTTGTCAGAAGGTCACAAAAGGGGACACTGCAACCGTCGTAAATACGAGTCAGTTGCCCAGCGTCTGAATTTGGATCACGTGACCCGCAACGGTCGTTAAGTGTGAAAAACTCTCATTTTGTTGACTTTTGTACCTTGTATTTTAACTTTGCTATGACTAAAAGAAAATACAGGGGGCTCAGTCGCTTTCTTCGGTGCCGTCGTCCTAACTTCAGACGGTCGCTAAACAAAACGGTCGTAATTTGAGGACCGAATAAGAGGGAAGAAAGAAATCTGCTCTCACCAAGATCTGCTACGGTGCCTCCTTTCACCGGCGTGTTTTCGCTGTCCTTCTTCGGATTGACTGCAAAAAAAAAAAAAAAAGAAAAAGAGATCAAATCTTTTATTTTTAATCGATCGATCAATATTCTTATTTTTGATTTTTAAAAAAATTTTTAATTTGAATTTGAATTATATTTCAATTTCTGGTAAAATCAAAATCTTCCGCCCGGTTAGCCTGACCCGAACACCAGAGTTACTCTCCAAGAGTTCAGCCCCGAGAAGGCCCTAAAATGAGTCCTCGAGTTATGTCCGGAAATGGAGCCCAAAATGTCCGTTGGTAAGCGGGACATTTGTGAAGGGAGATTGGTCCCAGTTTTACGACCGTTCTTTGCCACGGTTGTGAAAACGAATCGCTGCAGTTGTTACAGGAGTCACATGGTTGTCGTTAAATTAATCAAATCGTTGTTAAACGAATCGGCCATGCCCCGTTGACTTTTCTCATTAGATGCGGATCATGTGACTCTGTGACCGTTATAAATACAAGTCAGTGGCCGAGCGTCTGAATTTTGATCACGGGACCCCCGGGACGCTGCGACCGTCATAAATACAAGTCGGTTGCCAAGCATCTGAATTTGGATCATGTGACCTTGGGATGCTGCGACCGTCATAAATATGAGTCAGTTGCCAAACGTCTGAATTTGGACCACGTGACCCCAGGACGCTGCAACCATCACAAATATGAGTCGGTTGCCGAGCGTCTGAATTTCGATCACGTGACCCCGGGACGCTGCGACCGTTGTAAATACGAGTCGGTTGCCAAGTGTTTGAATTTTGATCACGGGACCCCGGGGCGCTGCGACCATCATAAATACGAGTCGGTTGCCGAGCATCTGAACTTCACGTCACCCCGGGAACGCTGCCACCGTCGTAAATACGAGTCGGTTGCCGAGCGTCTGAATTTTGATCACGGGACCCCGGGAACGCTGCCACCGTCGTAAATACGAGTCGGTTGCCGAGCATATGAATTTCAATCACGTGACCCCGGGATGCTGCGACCGTCATAAATATGAGTCGGTTGCCGAGCGTCTCAATTTTGATCCCGTGACCCCGGGGAATGTTGCAATGGTCGTTAAGCTTCACAAAAGGTCTCAGGTTTGCAACGCAAATTCTGGAGCGACGGGTGGTCGTTAAGTCGAGGACTTGCCTGTATTGAGAGCCCTCGGATAACGGTCTCAAAAGCTGGAAAACTCCCCCCCCCTCCCCGGAAGGAAACACGGTGGACAAAACACGGGAGATATGTGTGGTGTTTGCGTGGATCGCGACTCACCGTTTTTGGGAAGGACCACCTCCTCCATGTTGGGCACCGGGGTGGGGTCCTCCATGTCCTTGGTGAGATCCTCCTGCTCATCCTCGTCCTTTTGCCCGCGTCTCTTGCAGTAGAGGCTGGCTTGTCTGGGGGGGGGCGCGGGGGGAGAAAATGGAGAAGATGGCTGATGTCTACTGGGCCATGGATGTTCTCAACCATGACAGGTTGAAGATGGGTGGGCTTCAAGTCCCAGAATTCCTCACCAGCATGTTGAGACATTCTGGTCTATTTCTTTCTCTCCATCCATCCATCCCTCCCCTCCCACCCTCCCTCCATCCAGAAATTTCTCCACGTTGACCACTTGAAGATGGGTGGACTTCAACTCCCAGAGTTCCCCACCAGCATGTTAAGAAGTTGTGGTCTATCTCTTTCTCTCCATCTGTCTCCATCCATCTCCCCATCCATCCATCCAGGAATTTCTCCACGTTGACCACTTGAAGATGGGTGGACTTCAACTCTCAAGAGTTCCCCACCAGGATGTTGAGACGTTGTGGTCTGTCTCTTTCTCTCCATCTGTCTCCATCCATCCATCCATCCATCCATCCATCCATCCATCCATCCATCCATCCATCCAGGAATTTCTCCACGTTGACCACTTGAAGATGGGTGGACTTCAACTCCCAGAGTTCCCCACCAGCATACTGAGATGTTCTGGTCTGTCTCTTTCTCTCTATCTGTCTCTATCCATCCATCTCCCCATCCATCCATCCATCCATCCATCCAGGAATTTCTCCACGTTGCCCACTTGAAGATGGGTGGACTTCAACTCTCAAGAGTTCCCCACCAGGATGTTGAGACGTTGTGGTCTGTCTCTTTCTCTCCATCTGTCTCCATCCATCCATCCATCCATCCATCCATCCATCCATCCATCCATCCATCCATCCAGGAATTTCTCCACGTTGCCCACTTGAAGATGGGTGGACTTCAACTCTCAAGAGTTCCCCACCAGGATGTTGAGACGTTGTGGTCTGTCTCTTTCTCTCCATCTGTCTCCATCCATCCATCCATCCATCCATCCATCCATCCATCCATCCAGGAATTTCTCCACGTTGACCACTTGAAGATGGGTGGACTTCAACTCCCAGAGTTCCCCATCAGCATACTGAGATGTTCTGGTCTGTCTCTTTCTCTCTATCTGTCTCTATCCATCCATCTCCCCATCCATCCATCCATCCATCCATCCATCCAGGAATTTCTCCACGTTGACCACTTGAAGATGGATGGACTTCAACTCCCAGAGTTCCCCACCAGCATGTTAAGAAGTTGTGGTCTATTTCCATCCATGAATTTCTCCACGTTGACCACTTGAAGATGGGCGGACTTCAACTCCCAGAGTTCCCCACCAGCATGTTTTGTGGTCTATCTCTTTCCATCCATCCATCCATCCATCCATCCATCCATCCATCCATCCATCCATCGGCCTTACCCACTTGAAGGGGTAATTCCAAGAGTTCCTCAGCCAGCATGTTGGGAAATATTGTCTTTCTGTCCCCATCTCACAATCCATCCATCCATCCATCCATCCATGTTTTTGTCAACCTTGGCCACTTGGAAGATGGGTGGACTTCAAAGTGGTAACCGATAGAAAGATGAGAGATAGATGAAGAGATGAATGAGAGACAGATGAGAAGATGATGAATCCTAGGCCAATACAGATGAGAGATTAGAGAAACACAGATAGATAGATAGATAGATAGATAGATAGATAGATAGATAGATAGATAGATAGATAGATAGATAGATAGATAGATAGACAGACAGACAGACAGACAGACAAGATAGATATAGACAGATAAATATACAGAGAAGATAGACAGGTGATAGATTGATAGATAGATAGATAGATAGATAGATAGATAGATAGATAGATAGATAGATAGATGGACGGACGGACGGAAGGACAGACAGAATATGAGAGATAGAGATAGGGATAGATAGAATATTATACAGATAGATAGATAGATAGATAGATAGATAGATAGATAGATAGATAGATAGATAGATAGATAGATAGATATAGACAGTCAGATAGAGAATATGATAGATAAATATAGTCAGAGAGAATAAGATTGGATAGATAGATAGATAAGATAGATAAGATAGATAAGATAGATAGATAGATAGATAGGGATAGTCAGATAGAGATTATACACATAGTCAGAGAGATAGAATGATAGATACGGATAATCATAGAAGATAAAATATGATATAGTCAGATAGAATGACACAGAATATGATAGATAGAAAGAATATTATATAGAAATAGATAGATAGAAAATGATAATATAGATTAGATATATATGATTGATAGGGATACAGAGATAAAATATGATATAATTAGATATAGATATATAGACAGTCAGAGAATATGATACATAGATAGATATAGACAGATAGATAAGAGAATATGATAGCTAGATAAATGTAGACAGTCATAGAGAATAAGATAGGAGAATAAGATATAGAGAATGATAGATATAGACAAGTCAGATAGAGAATATGATGCATAGATATAGATATATAGATAGAGAATATGATAGACAGATATAGAAAGAGAATATGATACATAGATAGAGATAGGTATAGACAGTCAGATAGAGAATATGATAGATAAATATAGTCATAGAGAATAAGAGATATGTCAGATATAGAGAATGATAGACAGACAGTCAGAGAATATGATAGACATAGACAGAGAATATGATAGATAGACAGACAGAGAGACACATTAACGGGCTTTTTCTGCTGATCATCTGAGACTGGTAGGAACGCTCTTGGGTGATCCAGGACGGATCCATCTTCTGAGGCAGCAGGTCCTCCCCCTCCTCCTCCAACCAACCAACCAACCAACCAACCAACCAACCCAACCAACCAACCAACCCAACCAACCAACCAACCAACCAACCCAACCCAACCCAACCCAACCCACCAAACCCACCAACCAGAAAATAAAGGAGCTTCGGATTACAGCTGTCCGGAGTTGCTTGACAGCTGAGATGGTGTGGCCCGATTCAATCCATCCATCCATCCATCCATCCATCCATGAGACGTACCCTTTCTTGCCGGCTTTCTTCCTGGATTCCACAGGGGTGGGAGGCAGCGGGGGCGAAGGGGAGGCCTTCCTCTTCCGGGCGCCGCCCGCAGCTTTCCGATCTCGCCGCTCGGGGCTACGGACCGGCTGTTGACAAGGAAGAGAGACAATGATGGTCAACAAGGGTTCCCCCTTCCCCAGAACCCATCATCCTCGGCCCATCCGGCTTGCTGCTTCGAACCTTCAAAGGCCTAACGTGTTGTCTGAAGGACCCCCTTTTCCCAGTTACATCCCCTAACATGGAGGCAGGAGATGTTATGGGTCTCCTCTCCTGAGAAGGTTCATCTGGTGGGACCCAGGAGAATGGCCTCCGTGGTGGCTTGCTCTTTGTTGTTTGAACGATGTCTTCTCTCAGTTACATCCACCTGACCCACCAGAGCAGGAAGGGAGGAGATGTTATGGGCCTCCTCTCTTGAGGAGGTCCATCTGATGGGACCCAGAAGGTCCTCCTTGTTGTTTGAAGGACCTTTTTTCTCAGTTATATCCATCCAATCCATTAGAGCAGGGAGGAAGGAGATGTTATGGACCTCCTCTCTTGAGGAGGTCCATCTGGCGGGACACAAGGAGAAGGGCCTTCTCTGTGGTGGCTGCCTTTTATTGTTTGAAGGACCTCTTTTCTCAATTACATCCCTCCAACCCAACAGAACAGGAAGGCAGGAGATGTTATGGGTCTATTCTCTTAAAGAGGTCCATCTGATGGGACCAAGAAGGTCCTCCTTGTTGTTTGAATGACCTCTTCTCTCAGTTACATCCATCCGACCCATTAGAGCAGGGAGGGAGGAGATGTTATGGGTCTCCTCTCTTGAGGAGGTCCATCTGGTGGGACCCAGGATAAGGGCCTTCTCCGTGGTGGCTTCCTCTTTGTTGTTTGAAGGACCTCTTCTCTCAGTTACATCCACCTGACCCACCAGAGCAGGAAGGGAGGAGATGTTATGGGCCTCCTCTCTTGAGGAGGTCCATCTGGTGGGATCCAGAAGGTCCTCCTTGTTGTTTGAAGGATCTTTTTTCTCAGTTACATCCATACGACCCATTAGAGCAGGGAGGAAGGAGATGTTATGGGTCCCCTCTCTTGAGGATGTGCATCTGGTGGGATCCAGAAGGACCTTCTCCATGCTGGCTCCCTCAATCTTGTTTGAAGGACCTCCTCTTTCAGTTACATCCATCTGACTCACCAGAGCAGGAAGGGAGGAGATGTTATGGGTCTCCTCTTTTAGGGAGGTCCATCTGGTGGGACCCAGGAGAAGGGCCTTCTCCGTGGTGGCTCCCTTTTATTGTTTGAAGGACCTCTTCTCTCAGTTACATCCACCTGACCCACCAGAGCAGGAAGGGAGGAGATGTTTGGGTCCCCTCTCTTGAGGATGTGCATCTGGTGGGATCCAGAAGGACCTTCTCCATGCTGGCTCCCTCAATCTTGTTTGAAGGACCTCCTCTTTCAGTTACATCCATCTGACTCACCAGAGCAGGAAGGGAGGAGATGTTATGGGTCTCCTCTTTTAGGGAGGTCCATCTGG